>NW_013672073.1:0-8592 GCF_000517525.1 Limulus polyphemus | reverse complement strand
TACTCTTAATAAAGTCACAATAAAGAAGTAATAGGTTTTATAAATGTTAGAATGTATAATTTTTGTACTTTATGTATAAAAAAACAAAGTTCCTTTTCTTCAACATAAATTAATCTTTTCTGGTTGAACTATTAAGTTATTTGAGGTAAAATAGATGAATCCCACTTAAATCCTAATGTTCTATATAAATATATAAATAATAATCATATAAATTAACTTCAAACATTTCCCTAAATGTGTTAACACATATTAACAGATATTACTTTAAGAATTTGCCAAGTTTTATTAACATTAACATTCTGCTGGAGAAGATAAAAATTCAAAATTAATTGCATGTAATCTTATTTGGTGAATTTCAAAGAGTGTGTAAATTACTACTCTTGTATAAAAAAAAGTAATATGGACTTTGATATGATATTAAAATAATGAAATTTTAACAGATTAGAAATTTATGAAACTTGCAGCATTTGTTTTAGAAAGACATTACAAAGTAATTATGTACTACTATGTATTTTTACAGCCATCCCAAAAAAGAATACCAACTTTGCCTTTCAACACAATGGGAAATTTTACAAAATTGTCGGGAACAATTTCCAGTCACTGTCTTATGAAAGAGCCAAGGGTAAACAAAAGCAAGCTAAGAGTGTGGATGTGTGAATTCCAGTTACATTACATGTCAGAAAGTGTATTAAAATGATATTTACAGTGTGTGTACATATATTTGTATATTTTAGAAAATAAAATGTAAGTTTTCCTTCAAAGTAAAATGTGTGGTGAGATTTCCTAATTTTAGCCATCTTTAAGATGACTTGATTACAACTACTATACAGGTTCTGGCAGTGACTAAATATTTCTTGCTTTATTTCATTTTTACTAAACTATGAAATTAGGAATGAAATTAATTGTATCAATTGTTTTAAGTTTTAGTATGAGTATGAAAGTTTTTATTTTGAATTATTTTTTAATAAAATCTAAACCTTCTGTTTCTATTTCTCTTATTTATATCTATTGTATAAAAATAGCTATTAATTATGTATATAATAAAACGAACTTTGTAATATCTCCTGCTGCTATGGTTGAATGTTTAGTGGAGATTGTGATTTTGAGTTTCATGTAGAAAACACAAATATATGTAATATTCAGAAAGTTTTATCAAGTGTTATATTGAGAATAAAAGCTATTCCAGATAAACAAAAATCCAAACCTTTAACACCATTTTGACACAGAATTCCCACGGTTCTGGAAATCCTTGAAAAGTTTTGAAATTTTTTAACATCATTTCTAAGCCTAGAATTATTATGGAAAATTCTGAAAGGTTTTGGAAATTTGTGAAATTTAGATAACAAGCTGACCCAAAAATTTCAATGAAGTTTAAAGATAAATAAACCATTTGAAAACATCAAATGTCAAGCAAAAAGACTGTTTTGCTGTGTGACCATGTGCACACTGTCGTTTGACATGCTGCACTGGTCCAAGAATAGGATTATGTTTTAACCGATCTGTTGATACTGTTAATAAACCATGTAGATAGCTTTTATAATACTTTGTTAAACATAGCATCTTTAACTAGAAGATGTTAAGAATACTAATATTTGTATTAAAAGGTTACAGTTTTGCATAATATACTCTATAACTATAAAAGGCTTCTAAACATATATGTGTGTGTATCCTAGATCTTAAAATGTTATATCATTCCTATGAATCAGACACATGATTAACATTAGAATCTAATGTGTAATCTTAATACCTATGCCTAATGTGTTAACTAGATCTAGACTCTAGATTTGGATCTACATTGTAACCTAATAAATTTATTAAATTGTTACAACTGTAGACATCTAATTAAGTCTTTGCTGATAGATGAAGTTTTGTATGTAGTATACCAAACAAATCAAGTAACAGTTAGATCTAATGTTCAGTCTAGAGTTCTAGAGATTAAATAAGTAATGTACTTAATATTAGATCTAGATTTTCAATGAAATCAGTCAATTTTCTTGTACTTAGAGGATCATATGTCTGTAAGAATATGTCTAAATAGGAAATGTAAAGAAATTTTACTTACATGAAGTAGCTGCTTAGTTGTATTTGAAGGATTTGGATATAGAACTAATAATAAATTGGATCTTTTTCAATAAATGTTTATCTGTTGCTGCTTGCATATGCATATCAGCATTTATAGACCAAGGCCTAAATCTGACTTGTGTTAACGTTACATCTCCTTATACTTCTATATCAGTATATGCTTATACCAGCTATGGAAAGAAAGTAATAACTCTGCATCCAACATTTGTAAAGTAATATAATGTTATAAATCATTATACATTTATACCAGTAAAGTTTTCATTTAATCTTTTATTTGGTCTATAGTGTAACTAAAATCTACATAAATTTATGATATGTCAAAAATATACTGGCATCTTTGTTTATTACAAATTGATTTTTCACAGTACTGCATGTGCAGCACACACACATCATGTTATGTAGACAGTAAGTGTAAAAATTAATTTACCTGTGTTTTCATTGCTGCATTAAGACTCACAATTAGCAAAATATTTTCAAAATAATGCAATGTAATGGACATCAAGTGCTGCCAAATCAAAACTGGGCCATCATGTACAGTTTCTGTTTAAATTAAAGTCAGTTTTATTCATGCTAACCCTAGATTTATTTATTTGTAGTAAGGAATTCTCATTGAAATTTTAAGAATCTTGCTAAAACATGCTTCACATATAGAAACAATAACAGAAAAATTATAATGATGTTTAATAATACATGCGTATTATAATAAAAATTGTGATTCTTAATGAATAAATAACAATATTTAATAAAATATATCTCGATATAAATCTTAAGATAAATAATATGTAATAACTTTTACCAATTGTAAGGAAATTAACAACATTACATAATTTAATACCTTTGAGTACTGAATATAATTTGTTAAAACACCAATATAAAATAATCAAATGAACATTGTTTTTATTGTGAATTTAATTTTTATCTTTGTCCACCAGCATGTTTGCAAAATCCTAGCCAGTTGCTTTTCAAATCAAAATTACCAGGAATGGTTAGAAAGGGATTCACATCATAGAAAAACAAGATGGAACCATGGCAAAGTTCATATGACATGAGCAACATGAGAGAGGCAGCTTTGCATAGTCATATGACATGCAAGAAACATGAAACCATTGAAGACAATATCAAGCAACAATACTACTATCTTTACATTTTTCAAACCACCTATCTTAAAAAAACAAACTACCACTATGACTGCCACCAGTTCAACTTCCAGTGTCCAGTCAGTAAAGAACGAAGTTTTATGGACTTGACTGTCATGATTTATTTAATCCAAATGAAAGAGTCACAGAACTTTTCAAGAGTATGCTCCCCAACAGTGAAATTGCCTAAAGTTATCCTTTGTGGAAGACAAAACATTATACTTAGCTGTGCATGGATTAGCTCCATATATCACTTCCATATTGAAGTAGAAAACCCAGAATTTTGATGGATATATTTTCATGTTTGATGAGAGCTTGAACAACCCCTTGAAGATGAAACAGTTTGACATTCATGCTCGCTTTGGGAAGGAATAAAATGTCCACGTAAGATACATCAAATCAGAGTTCTTAGGACATGCTACTTCCATTGATCTATTTATCAAACTGTTCCCTATCATCACAGATCTCAGTTCTAAGAATTTATTGCGTATATCTATGGACGGCCTTAATTTTAATTGGAAATCAACTGAAGCTAATAAACTCAACTCAAAAAGACACTGGTTATAAATTGGATCTTTTATACACTATTCATTAGGCTTTTAGAGATGGTTATAAAGAAGCTGACTTGAAATTTGAAGAAACTACTAAATTTCTACTATTTTTTCAAAGATTCACCAACAAGAGCTGGTGACTTTAAAAGTGAAACTGGATTCTTAGACCTTGCACCAATGTTTTGTAAGCAGTCATGGCTGGAGAACATGTCATGGAAAAGTGTTTATTCCTGCTACTTCATCTTAAAACACATGTGGACATGCAGAAAAACTCACCTAAATTAAAGTCGTTTGACAGTATTATGAAGCTTTTAGTTCCAATCTCTTTATCCCCAAAGCACAGTTTTTTCTCAGGTGCTAGAGAAAACCTTTTCTCAAAAAATTCCAACATAACAAACTGATGTTACCTTTTATAGCTGCAGATCTCTCTGATTGGATTGTTGGAAAGATTTGTCACTTCAGAACAAATGTGAAACATAACCGAACCACACTATGTTGCAAGCCTGGATATGATAGGCAAAAACATATATGAACCTTCCAAAATTGAAACTGGTTTTGTCACAAAGAAAATTCTTAATGATTTAAAGAGAACTTCAAAAATTAGTGATAAAGACTTGCCAGGCTGTATACTTGAATGCAGGAAATTACCCAAAGCTGTTCTAAAAAATATTCAGAAGTTCCTCTTAACTTATATCTTAGTAAGGAACACAAGCTGCTTGAATCTGGAAGTGATGATGTTAATGGCATCATTCAGTGCTGTTATGTTTTTATCTTGTCTAAAAAGTGCAAATCAAGTGGAAGAAAGGGACTTTGACAGTATTCTTGGGCAGTACAAAGAGTTTTTCATGACATCCCTGCAATTGCCCGATTCAAGAGTTCATATGTTTCAAAGAGACCAGGACAGACTGGATACTCTGTATGTCCATCTCCTGTCAGACAAGAAACAATTTCAGGTGTTTTGAAAAGTTTGCAGAGCCACAGAAAGGTTGAAGAAACTGAATTGGAACTTGAAGATCCGAAATATATGATCATATTTGAGTCTAACATTAACCAGTTCCTTTGTAACCCAGACAAAATGGTCATTGAAATGTCATGAAATTTCATTTCTGCATAGGTGCAGGAACCTTGGACACAGACCTTTATTTCTTAGAGTTTGCCATTGAAAATGGAATGTGTTTTATGCATCAGAAAGAATGAAGAACACAATTGTAGGGTGATAAATTAACAAAAAATTAATAATCTAATCCAAATGTCAAGGTGGTGATACACAATATAAAACTGTGATTACTGATTTGGGCCATATCATAGAAAGATGTGGTACACTTGATATTCTCACTGTTGTGGGGTTTTTCACTGGAAAGATGATACAACAGAAGAGCTTACATTATATTAAGAAAAATGCATGGCGTTACCTGATGTTTTCAATAATATGTTCAACTAAATCTAAATCTAAAAAATACCAAGCAGTAGCTTATATTTCATTCTAGAAAGAAAAGCTTGGTGTATTCATTGTTTTTGTCAAGTTGTACAACTTATGCAATAGAAGAAAAATATGTGTGTGAAAATGGATTCTGATTGTCAAAATCTAGAATTCAGTCATATACAACGGTTAGTCCGTTTTCAATTTCTTGAGTAGGAACCAGTATCTACAGTTTTACCCTTTCTTTTCCCATTCGTTTCATACAAACAAGAGAATTGAGGAAGATTCACTTTATGTAAATAGTAGCAATGCTAACTGTGGTTGTTGGTAGGCAATGTTCCATTGGAGAGCATGGCAGTGTACTGGTGAAGTTTATGTTCCATACAAAACCTGTTGGTACCTGACAGGCAGTATGTGTATGCTTGTTGAAATAACAATAGTTTTAACTCTTCCCTTTTAAAATATGCTTTGAAAGCATACTGGAGTTGTAACTGGGATGTTACATCTTTCAAACCTTCAATGTTAGCTGAACTTCCACTTTTTGATATATAATGTGGAATTCTTAACCCTTTTTGCTATCTTTTCTTTCAACTGGACTTACTATAAGCTTTCCTAAAATTTGCTTACTCGATCTTCCCATTTTTCTTGCCAACTGTGAAACATTACCTCTTGTCTAGAGACATGGAGTAAAACCTGAAATACTTAGGACCCAGGACGAATCTCTTGGCCCAACTAAACCTGAATTTAATGGAAAACGATATTCTGCTGGCATTCTCTGACATTCTGACTCTGTTGTCAAGGAAACCAGTAATTTCTCCCACAACCACCATCTGATCCTCCTACCATAGTACCAGTTGAGAAAACCCCAGCTACCATTCTGGAGCCAAGTTGACACCACCACTTTCAGTACCTTTTTTCAAAAGAGCACATCCTTTAGATGTTACAAAGGAGCTCACAAACATTGGAAATGCATTTGTCTTCTTAGAGTTGAAGTCTGCCAAAACATGTAAAATACTCCAAGAAGGATCTTCAAGAGTAGTAATCATTTTGGATACCTGAGCTTCAATATCTGATCTGATCCTCCTGAACTCGTCTTCTTCACCCATGATTAACCTACAGTGTCAATATCAGTTATGGCCCACTACTAAAAGGACTCAGTTGAAGCACCATTGTCAGACCCAGATGGCAAAGTAGTCAATAACCTGGTTTCTATGCCACCATTTAGGTAATAAGTGCACTAGCTGAGGTGATATAAAGCAGGCCAAGAGCTTGGTCAGAGCCGAACAGAGCTATCCAAGGCCAAGAAGGACCAAGCAAGTGCTAAAGAGATAATTTGCAAGTCCACCTCCTCAAGTAAGATGTCTACAGCCACCTTGGAAACCTTATTTTTGGATATTTAACATCTTGCTTTCGGTTAACTTTCGTTATTATTATGCAGAACTAACATTTATTTACTCATATTTTTCAAAATTATGTAAAACTAAATTGTTTTTCTTGAATTAAAAAAAAAGATTGTCTATACTAGGTAAAACTAAAATTGTTTTTCTTGCACTTACCAAGAAATTAATATGTCAAATCAAAATTTGTGTGCAACACCACACTCATATTGTCATATATGTATTATACCATATGCATATTTACCAGTACTGCATATTCTTATGGTATGGAACAGACTGCCCTATGATCCACGTGTCCATGGCAATCTAAGCCACCAATATCCGAGTATTTCTGGATAGCTATGCTGTATATCGCCAACTTCTGTTATGACATGTTAAACTTGGTGCACAGATAGCATTGAAATGAACTAAGAATTTTAAGCTAGAAATCATCCAACATTATTTTCTCTACAGCAGGCATCAATACATGCTCATATCGATGTAGACTAAATACGATATTCAAGAGTCAAGTAGCAGTAACCAAGCTATCACCATATCTTTCCACCATCTACAGGTCAATCCACCCACTACAGTTAGCAACACAGAAAAACAGTTATTGGTAAAATCCGGTAGAGCAAGGAACTTTCTCAACATGATTTATTGCAGTCTGATTTATCTTCTGTACTGATACAGTTGTGTGTAAATGCTATTTATATGTTCATACACAAAGTGCTTTCAGGGTGGCAGTTTTATATAGAGGCCGAATTCTTTACAGGTATCTGTGACTTGTTGGCGATAAATTTCAACAAAAAAATGAACAGCACACAATCCACTTATTTTAATATTTTAAAAAGAAGTAAAACATAAGTACAAAACTTTGTTACACTATTGGATATCACAGTAGTATCCAGAGTTTTAAATAATTGTCTCTTTTTCGTCGAAGTCCACACAGTCGGGTTCAATTACTTTAGAACACCCCCTGACAAAAGAAGTTATTCTCCTCTATCTGTGTTATTACAATACAAGCTGTGAAACTCACTTTAGAAATCACTCATTATGGCTAAACTGACACAGTTTAACTTCATTTTTACTTTTAATAATTTACTTTAGCCCTCAAACAATGTAAACTAAATAATACTCTCGTATTCAACTTAAAAGCCCCCTAATGGCACAGTGGTATGTCTGTGGACTTACAACTCTAGAAACTGGGTTTCGATACCCGTAGTGGGCAGAGAACAGTTAGCCTATTGTGTAGCTTTGTGATTAACTACTAAAAACAACTTATAATGAACAATTTTGTATATCTAACACAGGGGTTTCACATATCGACCTTCTTCCAATGTTAACACTACAAATTTACCTGGGCTTTGTATGCAAGGGTAACATAATGATATTACATCGAGGTGTAACAGAAACACTAGCAATAATTTACAGTCATGCCAAATATAAATGTTCTAGTCATTATATTTAATAACATCAACTGTGTTTTCTATTGCATAGAATGTAATGCGTGTATCCTACCATGAAATACCACTTGATAGTCCACGAAGCAATAGTCACAATACTCCTTCAGCTTCGAAATGTTTCTGAATTCTCCAGATACACGAGCTCTTAATGTTCACGGCATTACATTCACTAAAATCAGCTGCCCTAAATCTTATATGATTGAGTAGTTATCATATGGTGTTCTATAGAGATTTCATCATGAAACACTGCTTAATAACAAAGAAGTCCATCTCATTTTGGTTTTTAATCTATTATCAACCAAACATACTAACTACTGGTCTGTCAGTTAATCCCAGCTTCAACAATGAGAAGGTTGACATCAGCATATCTACTGATCATCGAAACTGCCACACTTCCACTGGACCTGGCAAACAGTTATACTGAGAAAGTTACGGGAAGTTGTGCTGCGTCAATCCCATGATAGTTTAACAGGAAGACTTCTCGGAGTTAAAAAGACATTGAGTTGAAGCAAAGGGAAATTTCTGAGGAAATTTCATCCGTTGCTTCTGTGAATTTAAATA
>NW_013672072.1:52336-52947 GCF_000517525.1 Limulus polyphemus | reverse complement strand
GGCGTAGGTGACTCAATGTCTTCTTCATTCTGAGATGTCCTCCTGTTAAACTATCATGGGATTGACGCAGCACAACTTCCCGTAACTTTCTCAGTATAACCGTTTGCCAGGTCGTCACTTTCCCATCTCCAGTTTCCCATCTCCGGAGAAAAATACCATCTTCAAGCTTCAACTGGTCCCATTGTGCCCAATAGTTCTTTGTCACAGGGCTCAAGCTAGACACCTTCTCCCAAGCAGGGCGCACAACACTTGCTTTTAGAAAATCGATTATTGGCTTCAAATCTTGATCTTTCTCCTTATCCTCTTTAATATCTATACCTGGTTTCACTTCACCATCATCAACTTCTTCAGTCACTAAGACTTCAGCTTGATGAGACCTAATTAGTTCAACCTCTCTTTTAACAGTTACCGGAACTTGACCTTTGTTATTCCCAACAACTAAGAAGTCCTGTGAGCCACATCAGTAACAACTCAAGACAGAACTCCCCATTGATTTGCCGCTTCTCGTTTCCATTTTTTTGTCCCACTCTCTGACACCAATTTGTTACGTTTCCGTTCGTTAATTAATTTTCGTAAATTCGTTCCAACGAAACTTTAGCGACACAAGTCCT
>NW_013672072.1:42111-51419 GCF_000517525.1 Limulus polyphemus | reverse complement strand
CAACACCTAAGACCTTAATATCATATGCAAATGTAAGTAATTTATTGACTATTCCTTCATCTATATCAATGAGCCATGAAGTACTCCACTTTGGCATTAATCCATTTTAACAGCACTCCATTTATGACAACCCTCTGCTTTTATTTCCATCCAGCCACTTTTCTATCCAATTTGCTAACTTATCCCCCACACCTATAGAGAATCTTTTTACAAGCCCTTTATGTGGCACGTTGTCAAATACTTTCTGAAAATCCATAAGCAGTAACCTTTGTAAGATTTGTAAGCAAGATTTTCCATTAGTGAAACCATGTTGACTATCCAATAAAATTCTAGACTTTGTTAAATTACTTTGTAAAGCATTTTTTAACAGACTTTCCAAAACTTGTCCTACAACTGATGTAAGATTAATGGGTTTACAATTTTTATCACCTCCCATGAGAAGAGGAGTTACATTAGCTAACTTCCAGTCCTATGATACCTGCCCACTATTCAAGGACTCAAAAAAAAATAGTAGTAAGTGGCTCACATATCCAATCTTTAATCTCCTTCAAAACCTTAGAGAAATATTATCTGGCTCAGGAGCCTTATCATTTTTTAAACTTCCCCATTTTTTCTTAACCAGCTCAGAATTAATGTAGTCATCTTGTTTGATCTCATTTCCATTTACCAATTTGTTCAAAATGTGGAATACTTCTTAAATCTTCGTTAGTAAAAACTGAAGAAAAAGCAAAATTTAATAACCCAGCCTCTCATAATCATCTGATACTAGCCTTCCTTTATCATCCCTCAAGGGTCCTAACCCCATCCTAACATTTTCAAAGACAAATACACTTTCATCTCCAATTATCTTCATCATCTGGCAATACCATCTGTTATGGGATTTCAGTTCCCTTCCATTACTGTTCTTCATTAAAACTACACATCATCTTTGAGAAAGTTGTGTACATTTTCTTTCACAATTTTCCCATTCCCTCGTATAGGATCCTGCCAGGTGGCTGGTGTTGCTTCAGTGGAGTTTGCATAATTCCCAAAATCTGCATTGGGAAAAGGGTAATAGAAAGTGCTCAACCCATTCACCATGTTTCTACCAGTGCCCACCATCAAAACAAGGTGTTTCATAAAATCAATAGAGATATCTTCATGGTTTTAAGACTGTACTATTCCATTGACTATCATGGAAAAAGCTGGCACTAAGAAAGAGACTGACTACATCATTGGTTTGCTCTTGCCAGCTTTTCAAAATAGAGTTTCACAGTCATTCATTGCACTGTGTCCAGTAAAAGATGTTTTTAGCAGGTGTCTGATAGGGATCCAGGCATTTCACTGGGTCACCCCAATGTGAATTCTTTCCCCTTTCTTTAAGTGGTGCATGGAAGGCCCTATACACTTACCAGTTCTTAGCAACTGGAGTGGTGGACCTTGGAGAATTCGTCACAGTACGGTGGGAAGTAGGGTAGTGATGGCACCATCTGTGCAGTATGGGTCACCTCCTTTCCAGCTAGTGTGTTCTCCTCTTGCAGCACGATGGTTAGTTACCCATCTCTGTCTGTCCACTTGAGTCACATAACGTACAGTCTGATCGTACCGTAACCATACTACACTTCATGGCTTGCTGACCACTTGTGGGTGGGTGCTTGGTTGGCTATGCTAAGATTTTGTCCATCCTATTGGGAGTTATTTCAAGGCTAGTGGCATGCAAATCTCAAAGGTAGGTGTGTGAGGCATCAAGTTAGTCTGTGTGTGGAGATGTCTATCAGAAATACATTTTCTGGTAAGGAAAAATGTTAAATTTAGGCTGGTCTGGCTTCTTTGTTGGATGACCTTGATGGGTCGAATGTCCTTCTGTCACCTAGTCTATTTGTATATTTTTTAAAGAAAACTTGTGGTACTGAAAAATATACATGTATTGTCATAAGGTGATTGGAAGTATAACTGCCATTACAGAAACAACTTGCAATTATATTCAAATATATAATTATTGTCACACTTAACCAAAATTTTGGCAGAGTTATGTTCAAAAACAGAACATATGCTTTTATATTTCATTAAATCAAGTCAGAAATTGGATGCAATACCAGTTCAAATTTTCTACTCAATGGTTTATGATCATGTGAAACAAAAAGTAGTTTTATGCATGTACATGACATCTGTGACTTGTTTACTGATAGTTATAGTTTTATTACATAATACTGAAGATGTGCTTTTAATTTTTTTGCGCTCAGCAACAGCTTATAAATATAGTGAAAGAATGATAATTTATAATAAAGTATTTGAAGGTGGTTAATATCTTGTGAGAATAAAGAATGTTGTAAAACTGAAAGCCTCCCAGTGACTCAGTGGTAAATCTAAATGCTTATTATGCTAAAAATCAACAAAGATAGCCCATTGCGTATCTTTTTGCTTAAAAACAAGCAAACAAATAAAATAGAATTATGAAATCAGCATAACCTATGTTTTTGTAATATAGCAACTTTCATGTATTTACTGCAGTTTATTTATGCAGTTCTGATATATAAACCATTCAATAAGTTTTTACAATTTTCTGAAGGGTACCAGAGAGAACTATTGGAAGTATAATTGCTCAAGAGTATCAGGTAAGAGTTATGTATAATTTTATATAATTAAATTTGTTTTATAGTAATTTCATATGTTTCAATAAACCTATTTTCTAATATTTTATCAAAAACACTTTTCTGATTATCTAGTAAACATTGTGCATTTAAGAAAAAATGATCAGATTAGCAGTTTCCATCAAACTGTGTGATAAAGTTCATTGAACACTGTAAATTTTCCTATGTTTTTGTTGAACATCTAAGTATTAATCAAACAATAAAAAAAACTGTTCAGATAGGAATGTTTTTTATAAAATTAACTCAAGAATGCCCTACTTATCAAACTTAAACTTAGTGCTAATTTTCTTTGACTTTTTAATTAATGTTAATGTGTAAAGTGGCATCCCTGTTGTAGGTTGTTTAAGAACACAAGAAAGAATAAGATGACATTTGATTCATTGTAGTCACTCATCGCCCAGCCAAAACAACCAACCAAGTCATTAATCCATAGACGAATATGACAAGTTCTTAAAATAGTTTAATTTTGCAAACTGCACAATGAAGCAAAGTATTTATGAGTTTTATTAACAGAGGATTTACCTGAGGTATTAATCTGACTTAATTTAAAGCTTAAACTTTTTGACTTAATAATTAAGTTTTTGCAAGTTTATTTAATAGTTTGTTAATGTTTAAGTTGTGTAAAGATCACAAACATTTGTACAAAACAAAAGTTACTGCTTATTACATTTATAAGAAAAGATACAAAATGCTTATTGAAGTTTTTTCAAAGGTACTGAAATGCATATAAAAGGGTTAAGGTGTCTTTCGGAGACATCTTACCCATGTATATATTATACAGTCATGCTAATATGTTTCTTCGTGTCTCAGTCTTGGGGTGGGGAATAAGTTTGAGTTATAATTTTGGATTTGTGTAATTTAAACTGCTAACATTCCAAGATACATATTAATATTAAAGCAAGAGACTAAAGCTATTTGATATTTTATCTGACCTCTATTCCAATATGGTTTTACCTTCCAGTGGATGCAGCTAACTGAATAATCTCTAGCACTTGGTACATTTCACAATTAAACATACATACATACATAAAGCATACATGAGTAATATGATTTTTGACATAGCTTTATACCCTGTTATAGTAATAAAACACTAGGTTTACTATGGTAAAATTTGTAAAAACTTGGTAAATAAATCATGAAATTTTGTGGCTGAACACGTGACTTTGTGTGTCACTAACTTACAGTCATATATTACTTGCTTTGGAATGATAGAACCAGTAACTGGTCTATATTTCATGTAAAGCTGAATAAAATAATTAATTTCACTCTTTTAATGCTGTATTACATTAATAAAAATTTAGAACACTTGGTAACACCTATTCAACGGATTAAACCAGCTCCATTCTTATACACAGAAGTAGAGATGTTTGTTAGAGAATAGTGTTATAGCAGTATGTATCATGTCCTGCCTTAACCAAACCACAATAATTTTAGACTGTTCCCTTTGTGTATATGATTTTGTTTCATTGGCTAGGCAATATCGGAGAATTGATAATTAACATTTGTTAACAATTGGTGTATGTGGGACTAAAAATAACAAGAAAAATCTAATTGGTTGTGAATTAGTTGTCAGGCATAAAATTATGCACATACATAGTGTAGGTTTAGAGGTACTGGATGAATCAAGCAATATGATATAATGTACGTGCAAAATATGTTTGTTATTGCAGAAATGTACAGTATTGTTACATCTCTGCTCGCTTGATAATTTCCGGTATAAATTCTTTCCAAGGAACTTCGGCAATACAAGTCCTTTCTTAATTAAAACTAGTTTATTCTTTCTCGATAAAACTTTGTAATACACTTAACAACTTTTATAACACACTCTATAAATCACAGTGATTCACACACTTTACTTACGGTGCCAACTGTTCACTTGACTCAGTTATCTGAATCTTCAATCTATCTGCATATCTATCTATCGCTGGCTTATATCCAAAAAAAAAGAGGGCATCTAGCAAACATTGGGACATTCGCGAGGTTCCATGATAAGTCACGATCCTTCTAGAAACTCCAGCACGCATGCTCCCAGCGTCAAGCGACTTCCCCTATTGTAACAATATGATCATTACAGACCAGGGCCATAACTAGTTAGTGTTATAACAATATGATCATTACAGACCAGGGCCGTAACTAGTTAGTAGGGTACTGAGATTATGTCCTCAGCTGTTTTTTTTTCAGCTTCCTTCATTAACTCACATGTACAATGACACACACATATGTATATGTACATATAATTAGAAGTTATAACTTGGAACTAAAGTTTGACCTTGGTAGAATATTGGTTTTGGTATGGTGAACTTTAATGCAAAATTAATAATAATAATTTAAATAACTTGTGTATTGAGGTGGAAATAAGGAATAAAGTTGTGAGGAATGTTCATAAAATGCCACCAATTTTAACTCTAGTTTCACCATTGGTATGTGAATTGGGCCCATAATGTAATACACTGTAAGTAAAACACGGAATTCAAAAATGTTACTGTTTCTATAAAATAATATTTGAAAATTTCTGTGAAAAATCTATGCCTCTTTAAACTTTATGTTGTCAGTAGATGTTTTTATGTTGTTGTTTTTTCTGTGATCATGGAATCACAGAAACCCCTGGTGAGTTGATTGAGCCATAACTGGATGCCACATTAGGTTATTTTAATAATAATGGAAACGTTAAGGAAGATTAGGCTTCAATAATGAGGAACAGAAATCTCCTTTCTTGGTTGATTGGATTGATGCAAATATATGTCTAATGTTTGATGCAATAATTTAATTTTATTATAATCATTTATATAACTTCAATTCCCCCCACAAACAAATATATTTTTATCTAAGCTTTTCATCTGTCAGTGGACACAATTCATATCTACTTGTTTCTTTTTTCACCGTTGAAAAATCAGAATACTTTTTGGAGCTATTATGTTAATAAACCATCTATGAATGATAGAATACATTTAATTAGTATAACTAAAAAACCATTCTCCTTTATAAGCCCTCTCATGTTTTAAGCTCTAATCAATAATAGCAAATCAGCATAACAATGCACGAAAGATTAAAAATTTAACAAAATTTTAAAAACCTGACTAGTTTTAACAAGTTAAGCTTGCCATTCTTAATGGATGGAGTAAATTTTTTGTCAGGTCACTATGTATAGATAAACAGATAGGAGGTGATTACATTATCTTGTGCTTTCAGATTCAAACTGATCCAGAATGTTCATTGGCTGTTTACTATTGAGAGATCAAATTCCATTTCATTATTGAGCATTTTTTCTCTATTTTTAAATATCTTATGTTGAGTTATTAAAATAATTTTGGTTCAGGAATGATTTGTGAGTAGGTTCCTCATCACTAATTTATTGTAAGTGAAGAAAAACATTACAGGCTCAATATCCTCAAGTTTTTTCATGCATATCTTTATGCCTAAACACAAACTGTCTAACCTATACAAAAGAAAGGAAGTGCAGTAGAGTTCAATATTTCTGTGGTCTCCAATACTGTCATTTCCACCTTTTTAATAATTGATAATTACCAAATTGTCCTGTCTCCTTATTCACAGCTTCTTGGAGCTCTAATGATAAGGGAGTCCAGGTCAAAGCTTAGACCTGAAAAATTGTAAATTAAACCTGCATTTTTGCAGGCTGTGTGTTTTTATAGTATGTTATACCTTTCCAAGAACCTGAGAAATTATGCAACTCCATTTCTAAAATAAATCCTCATAATGAAGTATAAAAAAAATTCAAAAAATGAAGTTGGTTTTGTTGTGGTAATAAAGAATTCTGATCTAATATATAATTGTTGCACTATAACTTGAACACAAGTGAGGTCCACTTTATTTTGACACAAACCATAAAAACATCATAATTTTAATTTTTTTTATTTATAATTTACTAAATCTAGTAACATTTGAATATTTTATACATTCATTAATTTGCCTGTGGTGTTTTCCATCATTTTTCTGCCACGAGGGTCTCCTCATCAGGTAGTACATGATAATGAAGATAGATTGTGCTGCATCCAAGTCAAATTGCCATGTAGAAAACTCAGTAAAACAGGAGATAACATTTTTCACCCACAAAACCACAGGAAAAGTATAGATGTTGTAGTGCCTAGTTCAAAGCAACATGCAGAAAGAAGTACTACATTTTATTGAAAATTGTACAAGGTGAATAAGATTAAAAGAGCAACATAAAGGTAATTTTAGTTTGTGCCCCAGGATGCATTATAAAGCAATTTTCTCTGCCTCCTATGTCTAAATTTGTGCTTCTTTTATAAAAAAAATGTGTTAAAGAGAACATCTAATATAGTTTTGGAGGGTGAGAAGTGACGTTATTAGGCCACTTGAGCTTTTGGACTCTACCTTTCTTATGTTCAACAGCTTTGTCTTTTTCAATAACATTTTACTCGCACATTTTACACTTAAAAATATTGATACTCATTTTCCTAGCTCTAGTGCAGTATTTCTCAATTTATTGTCCATGGACCAGAGCTGGTGGGCTCCCTTCAGGATCCATGGAAAGGTTGCATTACAGAAAGGAAGTGGTAACATAGTGTATAGATCCCACTGTGTTCTTCGAGGATAGAAAAGTGCATGTGGTCTGCAAACAAGCCCATGTAATAACTAATGAATAAAAATTTTAAGACAATAAAATTTTGCCAATCAGTCAAATGTTCATTTATACCATTTTATAACTACTTAACTTTTCAAACAATTCCATTAAAAGTACCTTTTTTCTAACTTACCTCTCGTATGACATTTTGTAAAACTTCAATGAAAGATTACAGCATTTTGAGGTCTTCATGCATGAAAAACCCTTTGAAATACCTCCAATAAGCAAGAAAACTCTTTTCTAGAACCATTTTGATTATTATGTATAAAATAGCTTTTTTAAGAATATTTCTGATAAAAATATTAAAAATACGTAAATTTGATAATGATATATAGGTTAATATCAAGTTGTGCATCTACATCTACTGTTTTATTGCATATATTAGTAACTTTATCTGCCTTTTTTTTCCTTCTGTCTTTTTTTTAAGTACACTGTTGCATTATTATTATTACAGAGAAAAATGAAGAAAGTTCATCACAAACATTACTCTGCAGAAGCAGTTGAAATGTATTATAACAGGTATTTTCTGTTTTTCTTGTGTTTTAAATGCTTAACTATTTTTAAGCTATAATTTTTTTTGCTGGCTAAATCAACGTATGAGGAGCAATGCTACAAGCTTAGTTCTCTAGAAATATTCTAAGATGCTTGATGTAAGCCCAAAAAATATTGTGGGCATTTTTAAAACCAGTAATTCATTATGATCAAGTTGCTACAACTTTGGTGTGAATAATGAAAACAAGAAGGTAACAAGAGTTACTACTAAACAAACTGTGATGCTTTAAATGAACTCCATGAATAAGTAAATAACACAATAACAAACATAATTATAATTTTTTTAGTATTATAGTTAAAACAATTTAGATCTTCAGAGATTAATTTAGTGTATGATTTTTGAGCTGAATATTGGAATTTTTTACCAACAGGAAGTGGCAGGAAACTCCCATATCTAGAGAAAATACTTTTTTCTTGAAATACTAATGAACACAATGTTAAATAAATAAATGAAATTGAATCTTATTTCTCCAAACATGATTTTTTTCTTAAGTAACCTCATTTATATCATTAAACTTGTAAATTAATAAAGAATGGATTTGACACTGTAAATTGGTTACATTACATATGATTAATTACCAAATTAAGTTTTATTTGGTCAGGCATGGCCCAGTGGTCAGCATATTTGGACTGTGAATCCAAGTATTTATGATTTCTGTTGTTAAAAAAATGCTCTGCACTTTGGAACCTTGAGTTCACTATAAAATAGCCAAATTCCACTATTCAGTCACGCGAGAGTAGCCCCAGAGCTTGCATTTGCTGCCTTCCCTATATTATATCAGTTCAAACTTAGGGATGGCCATTCATAGAGAGCCCTTATGTAGCTTTGCATGAACATCCTAAACACAAATACAAACTTTCATCACTAAATAGCAAAAATGAAATTTAAGTTGTAAGAAAAAAAGAAAATAAAAAGCATTGAAACAAAGGAAAATTATGATTTTTGTTGAATCAAAAACTGCTTTAAAGTCATTTAGTAATACATAAAGAGAACACAATAAATTTTCTTTCCCAAGTACAAGTGAGTTTAAAGAAATAAACACTCTTAGTCAGTTTTAAAAACATCTTAAGTTTATAAAGCAATGCAGAATCTTTTGACACAAATTTATGTAAATAAACAGTGAAGATGAAGTGTATGATGAAAGAATGTCAAGATTATGTGAGTGTGATAAGTGTATAGGACAAATCAGTTACCCAATAAGTCAGTATTTAGAAACAGTATTAAACGTTCATAAAAACAAACATTGCAGGCTACTTTCACTGCAAGATCTTCAAAAGAGTAATGATTGTGTCTTCACGATCATCCACACATTCAATAACTGGGGGACTTTCAAATTTTTATAATAAGAATGAGATACAATGATTACACAATTGGGGATTTTCAGTGTTACACATATACTATAAGAAGAATGAGATACAATGATTACACAATTGGGGATCTTCAGTGTTACACATATACTATAAGAAGAATGAGATACAATGATTACACAATTGGGGATCTTCAGTGTTACACATATCATAAG
>NW_013672072.1:40089-41177 GCF_000517525.1 Limulus polyphemus | reverse complement strand
TAAATGAATATCAAAAGTCTTTTTTTTAAGGTAACTGTTTATATTTTATTTCCCATTTTCTCTACTATATCACTAATTCTAGCTGTTATCATCAACATACAATGCAATGAAATGTTTAAAATAAAGAAATGGAAATATGTACTTACCTCTGTAGAATAGTTTTCAAATATCTTTGGGTCATATGCATAATTTCACGTTTTTATCTTTTCATTAATTGTTTAATTTTCCTTTTCACTTCTTTACTGTTTATTATTTATGTCCACACTTATCAACGGGTGATAGAACAGTAAGGAAAGGCAGAGATACTTTAGCCTTCAGCATAATCGTATTTTACTTGTTTGGTAATGTAAGCCTTGGTTATTTTATAGAAATTATTAAACCTTTGAAATATGAATTTTCAAACACAAAGAATGCATAATTAGCTAAAATATAAATATAAAACATAAATACAATTTAACTGTCTCTCGAGCTATAACGTATTTAGATAAGAAACAACCAAAGTGCTATCGTGAACAAAGCAGCCAACAATACTACAGGTAGTCACATCTATCCAATGACGACAACTTGGCACCAATTTCAAAATTACCATTGTTGGATTATAGTGTAAAATGAGATGTTTCTATTGACTACAAACACGTATCAAGTAAGAAGATGTCCCTTGTAAAGCTCGACGACAAGTATAGAAGGTGGGAGTGGCACTTGTTAGGGGTTGACAACATTGCAGTTCAGATGTTACATTCCCATTTTGCCGTAATGGGCTTGAGGTGAAGATGGTAGAGACCCTCCTTGTACCATGGCCTGGAAGATAAATTCCTGGTGCTGCCTGGTTTGGGACTAGTGTTAATCCACCATGTACTGTCTGACATACCTTAGCCACACTATACATCTAGGACTTCATTAACCTGATGCAAATTTTGGGACTGTGCCTGTATTTTTTGCCTGTCCTAGTTACACTTCTCTTATTTACTTGCGAAGAGTATACACTAGTACAGTCTCCCATGGTTGTCCCTATACTATTCCACTATATAGTATGTTGCACTCCATAGGTTTTCTTCTAGCTGTATGTGAGAAGAGGTGGATTGTATTGG
>NW_013672072.1:24881-39231 GCF_000517525.1 Limulus polyphemus | reverse complement strand
ATACAGTTGGGGATCTTCAGTGTTACACATATCATAAGAAGAATGAGATACAATGATTATACAGTTGGGGATCTTCAGTGTTACACATATCATAAGAAGAATGAGATACAATGATTATACAGTTGGGGATTTTCAGTGTTACATACTATAAGAAGAATGAGATACAATGATTATACAGTTGGGGATTTTCAGTGTTACACATCATAAGAAGAATGAGATACAATGATTATACAGTTGGGGATCTTCAGTGTTACACATATACTATAAGAAGAATGAGGTACAATGATTACACAGTTGGGGATCTTCAGTGTTACACATACTATAAGAAGAATGAGATACAATGATTACACAGTTGGGGTCTTTAGTGTTACACATGTACTGTAAGAAAAACGAGATACAATGATTACACAGTTGGGGATCTTCGGTGTTACACATGTAGTATAAGAAGAATGAGATACAATGTTTACACAGTTGGAGATCTTCAGTGTTACACATGTACTATAAGAAGAACAAGACACACTGATTACATAGTTGGTAATCTTCTAAGTATTACACGTATACTGTAAGAAGAACATACATAGTGATTGCACAGTTGGTGATCTTCCATATATATTAAACATGTGATCCAAATTATGATAACCTAACTGCATTACTTTTCACTTTCTATAGTTAAAGTTCTTTTGCCAAGTATTTGTCCAATTTACCAATTCGTCCTCCAAGTCATTCTGTAGTACTTGAACATTTTTAGTACAGCTAGAAATACCAAAGAGCATAATTCATTAGCAAGCTGAACTAATTTTCTGATTTTGCTCCTAGCCCCCCAGTGACACAGCGGTATGTCTGCGGACTTACAACGATAGAAACCGGGTTTCGATATTCATGGTGGGCAGAGCACAGATAGCCCATTATGTAGCTTTGTGCTTACTTCCAAACAAAAAATTTTGCTCCTACCAGTATCATTAATGTAAATAAGCAAAGGACCGATTCCAGTAGTGTTTGAAAATAATTATCACATCTTGTTGAAAAAATGTAAGTTAAAGGATTATCTTAAAGAAATTAGGCATACCTGTACATACACAAAACAAAGTAGATTTAGCAACTTTAAATGTCATAAATTTCTATGTTAACTAAACTGAACATATTAATCACACACTAAATGCTGTATGAGTGATAAGAATTTGAAAGTTCACCAAATAAGTAAAATGCTGCCACAAAACTTTCAATTATCCATGTTATTAATGTTAAAGTATCCATTCTTTTTTATCAATATTACTTCAGTACATTGTTCATGGAAGAGGATCCATTGTCTCTTCATAATTCCAAATGCAGAGTGGTCCCATCCTGGATCCTTGGTTGAGCACAGTTTGCTCCAAATCTTCCCTATAATTCTGGGGACAAGTGGAATTTACCTTACCCACACAGTTGGGGAGTGAAGATGAGTGTTCATAATTCCAGACCAGACAAGTTTTGTTTTCTCAGATTGAGTATGGCATACAGGATCCTGTCATTCTGAGCTTGGGGTGTTGCCTTTCAGACTTCTTCAGGTTGAGGAGAGGGCTTATCCACCTTCTTGTTCTGATTCCGATGGTTCGGAATGCATCACTCTATAGCTACAGGTTGGGATCCATTCACAACTATATGTATTGTGGTCTAAATTCCCTAGCCACCAACCCTGAGGAGTGGAACCTTGGCTACCTAGTTGTGGCCTGGACAGTAGTGATGACCAATCATGTCAAATTCCACCTGTAGTTCAGGAATTAGGTTTCAGGTGAAGAGCATACCTGTTCTGGATATAGTGTGGTTTCCCTACTAGGGTGCTAATCTTTATTGACAAGCCCATGATATATGCAGATGCATTTTGTATGGATAATGCTCTCACTGGCCCCTCCACCTTAAAAATCCAAAATGTATTTCCAATAATACTTACCTCCTGTGCTGGTCTTCTGTTCTTCATCCATTGGCTCTGGAACTGGATGCATTCATTCAGAACTGGTCCATCCTCTTTGTCTTTGCTTACCTTCTATTTGTCTCCTCCTTCATGTTTCTCCCTCATTTGGGACTCTCCATGTCGGGTCCTTTTTCGTGGCACCCTATTGGTCAGCTCAAACATGGTTTCTTCTGTTGAGCCTTCAACAGTACTCTCTTCCTCCTCTTACTTTTCCTCTTTCCTGCTCTCTTTTTCTTCAGCCTTATTCTTTTCTCTGTGCCCTGAATTTCAGCTATACTGTCACTCTGACTTCATGTATGGGATTTGTCTAGTCCCTTAAGTCTTAAAACATTGTGGACTTTCTTTGCATCTTTCCCTTTTTTTTTGGCCTATCCTCCCTCCTGGTATATCAGCAGAAGTAGTGTATTTTTCACAGTTCATCACTTCGTTGTTCTTTTTCCCTTCTTGTCCTTCTGTTTCCCATCTCTCTGAATTCTTCATTGGATCTTTGACCAGGGATTATCAGTATCAACTGTTTGGCTTCTCACTTCTGTCATCCATTAGAGGAGATTGTTCAGGCTGACATGTGGACAACCCTTCACACCTTTGTCCTACATTTTCTATCATTTAGCCATTTAGTTCATATGTTCCAACACTGAGAATGTATTTCCAATAGATACTCTCCTCCTCTCACACTTCCCATCCTTCCTCACCACTTTTAGTGCATCATCTTTTCTTGTCTAATCTCAAAGTGATTATTGTACAGTCAGTATAGAGGGAGTCAACTGCACTAGGATAATATGTCACACTCCGATTGGTTGAGGGTTGTTACATGCTCATTTGCATGCAAGAATGCAGCAATATCAAGTGGAAACACAAGTTCAGGTGGGATCCTCAAGGCTAGTGGCAAGCAAAAAGATGTGCATATAGAGGGTAGCAATGAATTGGGGAAAGCAGTATGTGAGAGGATGTATCTAACATAAATACTTTTTTCAGTGTTGGAAAACATTAAAATGCAGATAAGTAGAAGGAAAATTGTGTTCTTTCACCTGTGTTATTAAGAAAAACTTGTGTATTTGGGAAAGAATGGAATTTAAAGTAAAAGAGAGCTAACTTGACTCATACCACATTTGTGCATGTTTTTTTCTGTAATTACATACATTTAATTGTAAGTTGTTATTGTGATCAGGATTTGATATGGGTATTCCAGAAGACCACCATTATTATATATTTTCAATGTCTATACAAATCTGTATTAGGTTCGTAACCTATAATTTTCCAATAACAGAGCCTAAAACTAGCACTGACTTAAGGTTGTGATGAGATGTAAATTATTGTCATGATTAATAGCCTGTACATGTCTCACTATTGTTAGTAGTTTATTGTTATTATACTAGGTGCTAACTACTGATCAGCTCATATCCTGCATTTTGGTTAATGGTGTTTTCACAGAAGTTCTGAGAAGGAGTGTTTGTGATGGAAGAGGCCAGGGTTTGACACTGGGTCTTCCTGTTGGGAAAGCTTGTGTACTATCTCAGAACAGAGAAATAAGAACTGTGAAAAGGGTGTTTTTTTCTCTACCAAACAGTATAATTAAAAGCAAATCTATTATAACACATGAAATATATCCATTTTTTTTGTTTCAGATATTTAAAAGCTGTGAAAAGAAAAGATGCTCCAGGATTTCTTTTAAGAATGGCAGATGAAGTAAGTTAGCTTGTGATTCAGAACTTTAATATGTTACTCTATTCATATTGCATTCTGATGTACACATATTTTAGTGTGCAACAAAATTTTATAGCATGAGCATGCGATTCATTACATAACCAAGGCAATAAAAATGTTCTGATTTATTCTAAACTTTAAGATTGTGAATTATTTATGCCTTTGTCAGACTTGGAAAACTTTTTATTATGATGAAAAGTATTTAGCTGTCTATTAACTTTTAGGGCCAGACATAGCTTAGAGGTTAGCATGTTTGTACTGTGAAGTTGAGGGTTCATGGTTTGTATCTCATTTCATATTAAAGTTTTGATACAATTATAACCTCTAGAGTTGTAAAGACAGAGTTTTATTATTGAACTGAAAGTTTTGGAACAATTAGAGTTATGATATAGAAACAGGTATATCATTTAGTGGTACAGAGAGGTAGGTATCTCTCTGAAATACATTTTCTTGGAAGGAAAATGTTAATTTCTGCTAAATTATTGATTGAAATAAATACTCTAATTTTTTCCATTGTAATCAGAGCAAAGTTATACACTAGTGCCAGTGAAATATGGATTATCTTTCACATCTCCAGATATAAGAGGTCAAAGTTTGTAAAATTACATGATGCAAATAGAAGAGTATATCAAAACTTTGAATATCATATAGTTGGCCATTAATTATATTATCATATAATTGGTCATTAATTATAACTGCACTACTTGTATTATCATATAATTGGTCATTAATTATAACTGCACTACTTGTATTATCATATAATTGGCCATTAATTATGACTGTACTACTTGTATTATCATATAATTGGCCATTAATTATGACTGTACTACTTGAAATATCATATAATTGGCCATTAATTATGACTGTACTACTTGTAATATCATATAATTGGCCATTAATTATGACTGTACTACTTATAATATCATATAACTGGCCATTAATTATGAATGTACTACTTGTATTATTTGGAGGTTTTTGTGTCCATTAACTTTGTTTTACATTCTTATTTAATAACTATTTCTAGATTGATCTTTCACCTGCACTTCTTGCAAGGCTTATTCTAGAACAGCATTCCACCCAAAAACCTGATGGAGGAGAAGCCCGTGAGTATTACTTGCTTAGTCTTCTTGAAAATTGTAAAAAATATAAAAGGAAAGAAAGTCTTATGAGATGTCTTTTATAAACAACTGATTGGTGAGCATTTTAATTTACTTAATAATAACCTTTTACAATTTGGAAAATTACTTTTCTTCAAGAATGCTTTTAAAATGATATGCATCATTGATCTATTCATTCCAAGCTAATATTACACCTGGAATTAACACCAAAACCTAAATCCATATTTCATCAACCATTCTGTTAGCATCATTTACCATTTCTCATATATTATGTTACTTCTGTCTTGTCACTTTGTGGTATTCGTGGTTTAGAGCAATAATGTTACAAACTACTCCTGTTTAAAAAGAGATTTGAATATTCTGAGATAACTTACCTCTTCTTACACTTTAGCTGTCTTCCTCATGTGTCTGCCTAAGAGATTTGCATTTCACTAGCCTTGAGGCAGCTACCACTTAATTTTGTGTGTTTAATGTGAACTGCACTAGTGTATGGTGACATCACCATGAAACAAAAGCCCTCCTCCTGTAGAAAGGCAATACAACATTCATGTGCAATAGGTCCCTCTATGTACTTGCACTTGTAGTAATGTCATTCCTCTCGTTAGCATTGTGCTGATTAGACATGTTTAAATTTCTCTTGACTGGTCAAGCTACAAAAAAGTAACACCTCAGACTGTTATTTTTCTCATCATCCCAATCATATTTAGAGAGTTCTGGAATCAGATCTTTGGAAAATTGTGAATTTTGTTAATAAGAAGTACACTCTATGGAAGAATAAGTAAATTAGTGTTTACATAGTACAAGAAAAAGCAAAGGAAAGAGATTAAACTTCTACAAGAGCTAGGGAAATGTATATTTATCTTATTTTGTAATTGTCATCCTGTGAATTTTTTGTATATGTGTATAATGACTCAAAAGTATTTTGCCACTTTTTTATATACTATGTTTTGGTTATTTGTCCTGGACTCATCAGCTTTTTGGTTTTATTGTCTTGTACTTTCTCCACCTAACGATAAATCTGTGTTTTTAAGGTGTGTTGTTCTTGTGGTTCTTTGGTTAATTTACTGAAGGTCTTTTTTATACAAACTTTTCATCACTGCATGTATAATCAATAACATTGTAACGTTGTTCTTATTGTTTAAATATGCCTGTTTTATTTTATAAAAGAATAAAATTTAATGATTTTTGGTATTTCTAAAACTAATTTCTTGACAAGTATCATATACATAATACCAATAATTACAGCAGAATCAGTCAAGAAACAAAAAGTAATTCTGAATGGGATAATTTTAACTGTGTATTCCTAGTGTATGTAAAATAACGAGACTGGGTAAAACTGGTAAAAATGAGCACAATCTGAATAAAAAAACAGAAAATACAGCATATGTACTTGCGCACACAAAAAGTCAGTTGCTCTTAATAAGCAATATTTAATCCTACAGCAGTCACTCTTTCAGGATTTATTTCTATAGAACAAAACATGAAATGATGATTTCTGAGTACAATATTCTTTCAGCAATCTCCTTGTAGAACTGGCCCTAGAAAGTGCATCTGAATTCAATGGGTAAACATGTTTTCTTTGTCTAGTCAACAATGTCACCTTGTTACATTTGTTCTTTCATGACACTGGTTGGCTGTATCATTGAGATAATGTCAACTCAGCCAGTAAAGGATATTACAGCAATAGTCCTTTTAACCTTGATGCTAAATGTCACTGCAATATTATCTTGGGCAGAATAGACATTGTAAAGAACAAAGCAACCAGAACAAGGCAACATCACTGACTTTGTGGACTATGTGTTGCCACCATTATAGCATGGAAACTAAATGGCTGAAAAAATGGAAAAATCTCTATCATTAAAGCATATAGAAAATATATGGTATGTCTGCATATCACAGTCTGTTTAGAAAACAAAGATAAGTGTTTATATGATCAGACATGGAACACTAATGGGATAATTTTTGGACACAAAACTGTTTCTATACTTAAATTCTAAGTTTACACAAGAAATCTGTAAGTTTCAAAAAGTTAATGCTGTTTTCCATATTGATTTTAAAAAAATTTAGTCAAATGAGTATATGACTTGAAACTACTTTTCATAAGGTTATTTTTTGAGTATGAAGCTCTTTTCAGTATGCAAGAGATTTTCTGCAAGTTGCAAGTAGTTTTTAAAACATTTCTTTGTGAGGAAGTTTTTGTTTTGCATTAAATGTACAGTAAACTAAGTGTAAAAAGAAGTATGTTGTACGTCAAACCATGAAGGAGTTAACTACAAATATATATATATATCTGTAGTTAACTCCTTGGCGGTTTAACCTACAACATACTTCTTTTTTTTATCACTTTCAACAACCACTATGCATAATTTCCTATGCAGTTTTATAGTAAACTAAGTTTAGTCCACATTGATGATAGGCTTGTATTAAATTAATTATTAATGTATGAGAACTTGCTATCTTGTTTCCAGTTAATAATTCTACATAAAAAATAATCAAATAAACTTACTGTTTGATGTTTTTAAAATATTTAAATTTTACATTAGAAAATATGTGAAAAAAACTAAAAATATAAGTTGAATTTAAATAGATGACTGTTGGTTCTTATATTTCTTTGGAAGACAATTTAAATTTCTGTTAATGGTATCTCTCAGTATTGTGAGACTTTTGACAATAAAATGTTTTTTTAAAGCTGTTAAGCACGTCATTACCCAGATGATGAGGGATACAAGCTTGATTGAAGATGGGGACTTAGCTGTGGAAGTTTTTCAGGTAGGAAGTTAAATGTACTATCCAATGTAATGTGTCCTTGAATTACACATTTGATCAACAAATAATTTAAACTTATTTGTAGTCATGCAGATGTTACTTGTGTCATTTAATGTAGTGCGCGCTTAATTTAATCTCCTGTTTAAACATATTTTTAAGCTAAAGTCACATTAAATAAAGTACCTACTTTATGTTTACGGCACATTCTGTTTTATTTACACGTTTTATAAAATCTTACAGCATCACCAAGGATTGAACATTGGTTTTTCATAAGATATGTAACCTTTGCTTAATTATAGCTTCTTGATTCAGTGCTGCCCTTTATATGCAAATTTTTTTTTGCTCACTACTAGCCTTGAGGCTCCCACCTAAACTCACATTTTTCCATATGATATTGCTACATTGTTACATGCAAGTGAGCATGTGACAACCCTCCACCAATAGGAGGATGATGTGGCTTCCCTCAATACTGATTGTTCAATCATCACTTCTTGATTTGGCACTCGCATGTTTAGATGAGTCTTTTTTTTGCTCATGAGGATTATCGAAATAAGTATTTTTTTCTTACAGAAGTATCTACACATCAAAACCATTATTATGGAAAGTTTAATTCTGAAATTTAAATTTCAAAGTTGTTTTGCACCTGTAGATTTTGTGGTCCTTTTGTTTTCCACATTATGAATTCTCAAGGTAATGTTACTTCCACTTTGCCGGATGTGGAACAGCAAGACGTTATTCATGCTGATCAAACAACTACAATGATGCTGGATTCCTCTTTGTCTTTCGAGGAGGTGACAGTTATTGTGCAACCGGAGATGGATTATTTCATGAAACCTGGGCCTTCTGAGCCTGATAAAGATATCCTTTCTCCTGGGAATTCTGTTTGTGATGATGAAAATTATGACAGTCTTTTCTCCCTACCTACCTTTGCCAGTATTTTTACTAGTACTGTCTTGAATCTCCTTAGGCCTTCCCCCATCTTCCTTGGACATGGTTTCTCAGGCTTGTTACTTATTTTCTCAGTTTTCTGTGTCATATGATTCTTTGCCTTCCTTTCTGTATTTGACACCTTCTTCTGATTGTTATATTTTCCTCTCTCACTCTAGATATTCAGGTCTATGCTGAATAGTTTTTTTTCATTCTGGTGCTAGCATGGCTCTTCCTCCTTGCCTGGTTGATACATATGCCTTGGCTTATCATTGGGCTGATTTTCTTTTTTTTTGGACTCCCAAACCCTGGACTCTGTGCTTCAGGCTTGGAGCTCACAACTTCTGTCTTCTGTGAAAATTTCTCAAGCCCAATTTTCTCACATTTGTGTTACCCTCACTTATCTTTCCTTCATTCATCTTCTTTCTAAGGCTATACTCCATTTCCCTGAGAGGTTTTTGGCAGATACTTATTCCTTTATCATCTCTAATTTGGTGTATTCATCTTACTTGGCCTTGTCACTTCCTATTTGGTTACTCTTTTGCTGGGGAGGGATGCCCTTCTTGTTGTAGTGCATTTTCCTCCCTCTTATTCAGGGGCCTTTGTCTAGCTCTTTTCCTCTGCTAAGGTGTTTTTGATGGAATAATTGACTCCCTGGAGTCAAAGGTTGAGGCCGTGCAGCAACAGTTTTCTGTATCCTCTTTTGCTTTCCATCTCTCTTAAGCTCCTTCTCTTCCTATTTCTTATCCTGTTCTCACACTTCCTCTCCTCTCCCTGTTACTTTGCTCTCTTCTGTTCTTTCATTGTTTGTAGACTTCAGTAGCATCAATCTTGGCAATAACTATACTCTATGCTTGGGAACGTTAGAGGCCTGTAATGCTTGGTTTGCAAATCTTTGGCTTCTGTTTGTGTCCAAATGTTGAGTACTGCAAGTTCCTATCTTGTCTCCTGTTTCCATTAATGTTTCTCTTGCAAGGGATCCTGTATCTTGCCAGCATCTCTCAGAGACATTGTCAGACATGTTGGCCAAGTATGCTATCAAATTGATTTCTCATTCTTTTTCAAGACTTTTATTAATGTTTATTTGTCATCACCAAGAAAATGGGGAATTGACATATGGTCATAGATCTTTTACGTTTCAACCAGTTTCTTGACCTTCCTCGGTTTGTTCACCCTTTGGTGGTCTTTTGCTTCAGGGCTGTGGATGGCCAAGGTGGACATTTTTTTTCTTATCTTTAAATTCCCATCTCCTCTGCATCCAGGCTTTAACTTCAGTTTATTCACTGAGGTCAGGTTTATCATTTCTGCACTCTTCCTTTTGGCCTTGCATCGGTTGAATAGTGCATACTTTTGCTTGTCACATTCACAGCTTGGAATTGTGACTCCAACATTCTTTGAATGATTGGCTTCTTTTAGCTCCATCCCAACAGGCATTTTACAACTGTACTCTTCTTCTCCTTTTGGAGACAGCTTGTTTTGGTTAATTAGTCAAGCTGAAGAAGTTTAATCTCTCACCCACTCATTATCTGGTTCATTTGGCTGTGTTCTTCAACACAGAGTATTCTATGCTTTGTTTGAGAGCCATGGATTGATTGGTTTTTCTTTATCCTGTCCTCTTCTTGCTACATGCTTCTCTCTGTTTTGGGGATTTGGGCTACCATGTAATCATTTATTCACTTGATTCATGCTCACGTGCATCTTTTGCAATGGACCCTGCACAATCAATGGAATCTCTCTTGGAATTCTTTATCTCTCTCATCCATCTTCCTTTTTCCCTACACACCAATTTTCCTGGTGGTTCGACTGAACCAATACCACATGAGTGTTCCTCTTTCTCCCTCTTGTCTAGATCTCCATCTCTTTGCAGATGCTTACTTCATGGGGTGGGATGCTTGTCTCAACTATTTAGAGATTTTTGGTCAATGGTCTTCATAGGAATTGACCCTTCATATCAATCTCTTGAAACTTTTGGCAGTTCACCAGGCTTTGGATCACTTTCTTACAGTTGTACAAGGCCATTTGGTAATGATCCATGGTAATGATACTGTGGTATCCTATGTCAGTTGCCAGGAGGGCACTCAGTCTCACTCTCTGTTTCTTCCACACCCTCAACCTCCTTTTCTGGGCCCATTCTCTACAAGTTGAACTGGTTGCTTGTCATATTCTGGGTGCCCTGAATCTTTTTTGCAGGTTGCCTCTCAAGTGGTCCCTTAATTCTCAGATTCTTCAGTGGTGTTACACTTATCGATGCCTTTGCCACTATACAACAATGCCAAGCTTTCCCTTTTCTTGTCTCCTGTTCCTTATCCTATGGCTCCGGCAGTGGATGCATTCATTCAGGACTGGTCCATCCACCTTTTCTATGCTTACTCCCTATTTGTCTCCTCTCCCATGTTCTCTTCCTTCTTGAGGCACCCTATAGGCCAACTCAAACATGTTTTCTTCTGTTGAGCTTTCTACAGTCCTCCCATCGTCTTCCTTTCTCCTGCTCTCTTCTTCTTCATCCTTATTTTTCTCTCTTTCATCCAGCCATGTTGTCCGACTTCGTGTGTGGAATTTGTCCACTCCCTCTCTTCACGTGTAGCCTAGCCCTCCTTCTTTGACATTTTGTTTACCCATCCTCCCTCCTTGTAAATCAGCAGAAGTGGCATTTTTTTTGCCATTGGTTACTGTATCATTCTTTCTCCTTTTCTTGTTCTTCTGTTCCCTATCTCTCTGAATTCTTCATGTGGCTTTTTGACCAAGGATTATCAGTATCTACTATTTTGCTGGTTACCAGTTGACTCTCTCTCTCTAGTACTTTCTGGTTTTCTCGTTACTGTCAGGTTTTCTCTTCTCCTGTTTTTACTGTGCTTTTCTGTTCCTTTCACCATCTTAATCTGGCCTTCCTAACTGCAACCATAATATTATTCTTCATGACTTTACTCTCCTACCTTTTGAACCTTTGGCTTCCTGTTCCTTGTACTATTTTTCACATAAAACCTGTTTTATCCTTTTCATCTGTGGTCGTCAATATTCTGATGTATATGCCATCGATTCTTCATGCATTATTTTTCTTGATTGCACTTTTCTCCCTAAAATATCTGTGGATGGGAGGGTGACAATACACCTACTCCTATATCTCTCCCTTCTATTTCTCATCTTCATTTTCATTATTGTGTCCTCTGTCAGAAATATGTTTTAATTGTTGGAAAATGTTAACATTTGTTTTTATATCTATTTTTCTACTTACTGACTTGTTTCTATATTGTTTACTGTTGGTTGGAGGATCCACATATTGCATCACATTGTGTAATTTTATGTTTTAAAATGATATAACATTTAGTGTAAAACCTTATAAAACATTTAGGGGAAATCATTGGGGTTTCATATAAAATACATTGGGGATTCCAGCAGTAATTAGTAGGTTTAATTACAATATTGATGGTATACTTGTTTTAAATTGATATGTTAAATTCTCACTGGTATGTTATTAGAGATCCTGTAACCAACAAAGTCATGGACACACAAGCAACTTAATTTGGTAAATAAATCACAATAATATGTTTAAAAACCCAGAATGGACTGAATCAATAATTCTAGGGTTAGATTACATTATGTGTCTAACTGATACAAGTTATTAAAGATATTATAGATGTTCTCTTTAAGGTATACTTTTCTCTATAAAAGAAGTTATAAATATTAGTTTTACAAAAAACTTAAGTGAAACTGTTACTACAAGTTCACTAATAAAGTTCATACTTTAAAATAATTAGAATATTTTTTTTATTGACTTTAATCTTTTCTTTACCTAGTGTATAATTAATGACGATAATTATGGACCAGTAGCAGATGCTGTAAAACAGTAAGTACAGAACTACAGCTACAAATCAATATAGAAAAAGGGATTTATAAAAATTACAGATTACACTTACAATGTAGCATTCTTACCTCATACATCATAGAGTTAAAAAAATGTCCACTCTGATATAAATCTATAAAATAAAGATATAATTTAACGGCATGCATAAGTTATCCATCCATATTCAAGGAATTCGTCTCATGAAAATAAAATACTAATTGTATATATTCATTCTTAAAGTTTTGTAAATTATGTATTAACTCATAGACTCTTCGTCCTTACATACTTTCACCTAGATGTATTGCCATACGAAGATGCTTGTATATCCAAATGTAAAAACAAAAACTTAGTTCGTATTTATATGAGCCAATCCAACATCTGCATCCAATCCAATCCAGTCTAGCATGGTAGGAATTTAGGTAATATATAACTAGGGGCAGTCAGAAACTACTGTTTCTCTTCACCCCACTACATAATTAGAATTAAGTGGCCGAGGCTTTTAAGAATTAAATGCTTACATGAGCGAAAGTTTAACAGTTAATTTTCCTAATGACGAATTCACAAGCCGTGTGAAGAGCTGAGAGGAGACGTGGAAGAAAGAACTAACTTAGGATCTTGTAAAGACAGTTTACTGACAACAGAAGCATTACTATCTTGAAACAGTTAATTATTTTTCCACTAAAGTGAAGCTCCAAACAATATTATAACTGTCAATAGGGTTGAAAGGGTGTATTAATAAAGTGAAGAAGAACAAGACAATATGGTTGACTTTCAAAAAAAGAGTAGAAAGTATGTATCAGTTGATAAGCATTATGGGTGGGTCAGTAGTAAGGTTATGAACTTATTATTATAAGACTTCAACAAGACCAGATAACAGTAAAATGCTTTGATTGTTAGTATTTAATAATCTCAAAATCTTTACTAAAGGTTATGTGAGAGGAAGATGGTTAGGGTATGAACATATTTTTCTGCTAGCACTTGCTGGCTGAAAGTCTCAGAACCCCCCCTTCTAAACTTTGAGTTTTATATCCATTAAGTATTTGTGAAAGTTGAAAGCTTCAGTGGACTTTAGTTTCAATTGCATATTGGGTTTCCTCAGAAGTTGTTAAATGTATACAGAAATATACTAAAATTGTATATGTTTAATTTTTCCAGTGCTGTTGGTTTAGAGTTTGAACAGAAACTGAAAGAAGAACTGCAAAGGTTAGGTATAGCATTTGTTGGTGAGTAATAAGTTTTCCCAACAGTGGTGGGGTGTCATTAAGATTCATACACCTTTTCCAAAATATACTTGAGGGTATATGGGTAAAAGGAGTAGGGGATTATGATAAATGCACGTTCTTTTAGGCAAAATATGTTTAATGTGGTTTAATTTAGCACCTTGTTATAGTAGGTTTTATTTAAATTGATGAACGAACCTCAAGACCAATAATGATACTTTAGCATGTCTAACATGTGCATGGCCTAACTCTCTGATCTCCTTTTTATTTTTAATGTTTGTGTGTGTCTGTGTATATATATATATATAATGTATAATCTACAATTTATTTATTGTACATGTAGATATATGTGCCAACAAGTAAGTGAATGTGCCAACAAAGTTCTAATATAATAATGTAATATTATACCATTTATACAAAAGTATAAATGTATCATTTTAAAGTGAAAATTTTCGGTTACATGCTGACTAGCTCTGCATCTGTTGTTTTGATTATGTCTGATAGACGGAATATCCCCAATGCTTTTGGGAGCTATAACCGCAGACATTTTCACTTTAAAAATGATACCTTTTGTACAAACGGTATAATTTTTACATTGTTATATTAGAACCTTGTTGGCATGTATATCTACATGTACAATAAATAAATTGTAGGTTATATTATAATTTTGTCCGGGTTATACAGTGCTGAGTGATCGCCTGTACGCTTTTGATGTAATACAATTTATTAGAAAAATTGTATACATACATACGTACATACATACATATATATATATATATATGTGTGTGTGTGTGTGTATATATATATATATATGTGTGTGTGTGTG
>NW_013672072.1:20483-23964 GCF_000517525.1 Limulus polyphemus | reverse complement strand
TGTATATATATATATACAGGTTTTTTATAAATTATTTTATTGTCCCTTTTTTTTAACTGTAGAATAGAATGTCACATTCTATGGCATTTGATATGTTTGTAGATTGTGTAATCTTTATATAAGATAAGATAAGATGATAAGATGTTTTTCAACCCAACACTGAGTATCTTTTATGAAATAGGACATATTTGTGGTTTGGAATACGGTATCTATATAAACCACATATCATTTTAAAGCTCTGATTATGAGAAATGTAAAGGCATAAACACAGAGACAAGTTAAATAACTGTAGGCATTATACTTCACGTACAGTTGCCTTGAGCTTAAGTTCAAATCACTGATTTGTCACAGCAGCTTTTAATCAGACATTCCTCTGATCAGATTATAGGTTTTAGAATTGTATAGTTTATGCTACTCTGTTATATTATTAGTGTTCTTTTTATGTATATGAATGCTATATGCATTTAAAAAAATTAGAAAGTTCTTAGTTCTGGCTTGTAGCAAAATGTTAGGCCTGGTGACAGTATAGCTATCAAATAAGTTTCATGTGAGTGAGTTGAATTTGACTTATTGAATGCAAATAAAGATTAAGAAAAATACAACAAATTTGTTTTTGTAATCTTAGAAGGTTCTAGAAATACTGTATGTGAAAGAAAAAGGAAGCATAAAATGTATTCACTGATATAAAAAAAAATTCACATTATGAAATTAAAATAAATAATAACAAATATAAACAAAAAATTCTGGGTCTAGTAAAATTCTTAGCTTCTAAGAATAAGCTGATGTGATCTTTGTCAAGTACAAAACATAAAATAAATGTTAAATATTCTAACATTGGAAAGATAGTCAAGGCATGTGGGAGCCTTTTTTTTTAATAGCCATGTTAGTACCATTACAAGTGGACCAATTTCCACAATAAAAAGACTTTCTCATGCCTTGACTCTATTTCCAATGTTAGGATATTTAACATTTATTTAATGTTTTATGTCTGACAAAGATCATACTAGTACTTGAAATGTTGTACCTAAACTTAAATTGATTTAATATAAAATATTTATTTCCAGTTATCCACTTGAAGCTGTTATTCTGTGTAATAATCCATGAAAAGTTAGTTACATAACTGATGTCATGTTTTGATAAATGTTAATGACTGGCTTATGGGGCTCTAAGTTTGTTGACTAATGGTAATGGTTGTCAGAATACTGACATGATCAGTATTTCAAAATATGCAGTTTAAAATGTTTATTGTTTCATTATTTTAATCAAGACTAAACACTTTACCTTAAAAAAGTATAGGACAGTTTAATATTTTTGAGTACATGTTTCAACTTGCACAACACAAATATGACTGTTTTATTTCAATTGGCCTGGTGCTGGTGCTTTGTGCAGTTTAAAAGTTTCTTTTGACTTCAAAACTAAAAGTGTACTTCCTTTCCTCATTAAACCCTGGGTAGTACTTTTATTATTAATTTCAATTACAGATGAATCTATTCTTCGAGAAAAAGGTTACGATAAAACCCCAGACACAAAACTGGAGGTTCCTGTTGGTAGGTAAAAGTAATTACAAATATAATCCCTCTAAGCATATGTCAGATTTATGAGAATAACACATATATTTAAGAAACTATTTAAAGTGTTATGTCCAATTTCTAAGAATAATACATGTGTTGAATGTACTATTTAAAAGTGTTATGGTAAATTTCTCTGAATAGTACATGCATGTGTTAAAAGTACTATTTACAGTGTTATGTCATTATTTACAAAATGAAATCAATTCTAACATCTTAACTTAAATGAATAATATATACATATATATTTATTTAAAATTATTATGGAAGGTTTATGTTTTATATTATGACTATACTTATTTTCTGGAATATTTTAGTAGAAGAATGTGTAGGATTGTTAGCCCATTACAAATTTTAGCTAGGAACTATAAATACTTTCTGACACATTGTTGTGCATAGTCTGTAAATTATGTGGTTTTGTCATTTCAGTATAATGACGACAACGCTGATCTTCATTATGGGCTATAATCAGCTCCAGTGATATGGTCTGTGGGAATAATCCTTTCATACAACTTTCAACATGCTATATTGTATAAAAATATGAGCAAAATTGTATAATCACAATAGCTCTGGTTGAACGTACAAAACATAACCCAAAAATTTTCACATAAATGTTAAATGTAGCATTGTAACTAAGCTATATTATAATGTCTGGTAAACACAATATGAAAAGAAAGCCCAAAGATAAACCAGCTAACTTTCCATTATTATGTACACTACATGCAGATCTGGAAAATGGAAGTTGTGTAAATTTATCAAGGAATTTTTAAAAACATGAATACTAAATGTGGAATTGCCATACCATAAAAATACACTTTTGAGTGTCAATAGCTGTAACAGACTGCAATGTCAGTCATGATTTGTGTTCACAGTTGCTTGAATTAAAATGATTCACTACCTGTGAGTATTATTTTTTGTGGCCACCTTGTACACTACAGGTTTTGTAAAGAACTTGTATGTCAAATATTCTGACCTCAAAATGGTCCAATTAAAAACCCTTGTTTTGCACTTGTCTACTTCCACCCACAGTAGACCACTTGAAACACTTGACAGTACAGCACAGCCAAGAAACTTGATTCTAAGCAGATAACACCAACTCCAGGGCAACTTGCCCATCGGAGTAACTATAAAAAATAGCACATGTACATTCAGCTCTAGATTGTGATCTTATCAGGTTGTTATAAAAATCTGCTTTTGTCATACCAATAGTTGGGAGATAGAGATATGACTGCAGACAGTTACATATCCTGACCATATAACTTAATAAAAGAGGCATGTTTATGTATGTGGAATCATTCCTTAATTGTTTAGCTTATCCACAAAACTGAAGGGAAATGCTCTGAGGATTTAAACTTTTAAACAAGTGGATGCTTCTTGAAACAACTTACATTAATTGAACACTGATAATTGTTCAGAATAATTAATCCAAAAATTTGCAATACTTCCTTTCCTATTTCAGTGAATATTGTCTTTATATATTGAAGTACGTTTGATGTTATTTCATTCTTCAGCAATTGATGGACATGTAGTTAATTGGATTGAAAGTAAAGCCTCTTTTGGAGATGAAGAAAGTCACAGAAATTATTTAAAGGACCAATACTGGAGTTACTGGAATAGGTGAGTCAAAAAGATGAAACTTTATTAGATGTGATTTTTTTTATAAAATTATGAGTTATAATCTACTTGTGATTCTTGTTAAGCACTTAGACACCTGGTTTTTATTAATATATCAGCTTGTAAATGTGTAGCAGATTTTCTTGCTATTAAGAGTACTATACCTTGTAAATGTATACAACTTTCCTTGCTGTGAGAGTACTATGCCTTGTAAATGTATACAACTTTCCTTGCTGTGAGAGTACTATGCCTTGTAAATGTATACAACTTTCCTTGCTGTGAGAGTACTATGCCTTGTA
>NW_013672072.1:18316-19487 GCF_000517525.1 Limulus polyphemus | reverse complement strand
GAAATTAACAAAAGAGCAGATATGCAGCAAATTGGTGTCAGAGAGTGGGACGGAAAAAAAAAAGAACATGGAAACGAGAGGTGGCAAATCAAACTACAGCTTAGCAGATTTGATGGCAGCAATACAAGAACAGCAAAAGAAACAAGAAGAGAGATTACAGCCGATGTTGGAGGAAAAAGAAAAGAAACAAGAAGAGAGATTACAGCAGTTGTTGGAGGAAAAAAGAAAAGAAACAAGAAGAGAAACAACAGCAGTGGCAAGAAAACCTGCAACAGTGGCAGCTCGAACAGCAAAATAAACAAGAAGAGAGACTACAGCAGTGGCAACTGGAACAAGAAAGAAAACAGGAAGAAAGTCTCCAACAGTTGTGGGAAAGTCAGCAGCAACTACAGGAAAGTCAACTACAGTGACAAGAAGTACAAATGGAAAACATTAGTAAATTTCAAAGTGAATTAAATACATTAAAGGATGATTTACTGTCTTTTATGCAGGGAGGATATATTAACCATGGACCTAATCAGCCCCTGACAACAGGAAGCTCCTTCCAGACCCCACTGCTAAACCCTAATGTAAACATCTTCAGTCCTCCCAAAAGTCACATTCCAGACATGAGTGTCAGCAATAGGGGTGATCTAGTACGAAGGAAGCCACAGGAATTCGATGAGAAGGTACCGTGGGAAGCACATAAAGCACAATTTGAGCAACTGGCAGAAATGAATGAATGGACAGAGGAGCAGAAAGCAGTGTACCTGGCAACGAGCCTGAAGGGACAACCACTGTAAATACTTGGACAGTTGTCAACAGACAACAGGCACAACTAGAGAGCATTGGTAGCGGCTCTAGAACTCAGGTATGGAACTCAAAATCAGTCCGAAGTCTACAGGGCTTGGTTTAGGATGAGAGTCCGTGCCTGCAAGAGCTGGCACAGGATTTGGAATGTATGGCACGCAAGGCCTACCCAACTGCGCCACCCAATGTCCTCAAGCTGTTGCTGAGGGATCAGTTTGTAGTTGCCATGGACAGTCCACAATGGAAGATTCAAGTAAAGCAAGCACACCCCCTCTACTATGCAGGATGCAATGGCCAGAGCTCTTGTATTCGATTCCTACATTAAGTTTAGCACAGAGGTAACAAGGTTGGTACAATCATCAGGATTAAAGGCCAGAAAAGG
>NW_013672072.1:13115-17347 GCF_000517525.1 Limulus polyphemus | reverse complement strand
AGTCACGTGATGCTGGTAACACGTCATGAGATTTTCGAAGGATCTTGAATTGTCCTGGCAACTCTAGTCTGTTCCAGGTGCCTTCTTTTTTAGTATATAAGCCTGGCAAATAAGCAGATATAGAGACAGATAATTGAGTCAAGCGAGCTGTAGTGATGATAATATAAAGTCTGTGTTTTGTTATCGAGATTGCAAACATATTAACTCTGGAAATTCTGTGTATTATAAAGTTGTATCCAGAAGGAATAAACTAGTTTTAGTTAAGAAAGGACTTGTATCGCTGAAGTTCCTTGGAAAGAATTGGTACCGGAAATTAACAAACAAGCAGATACGCAACAATATACATATACACATACAGTAAAGCCAAACAGTAGTTTCCCACCACAGTAAAGTGTAACAGTTAGGTTCAGAACAGGTAGGCTTATCTTTGAGATATCAAAAGCCTTTTCTTGAGTTGTTTTCATGCATCTCATTATTGTTTTGTTGATTTGTTTTAATATCATCAGAGTCAGACTGTTATTTCCGTTTTTGCCTGCAGGTGTCTGTGGTGGGTTTCACATTACTGTGGACACTCAGTCATTAAATATCTGCCATTTTCTCATGATGATGACGATAAGAAACATTTTTATGTTTAGAATTATTCACCTTCACTGTGTGAAGAACAAAATTTTTCTGCTAGCCCTAAATCCAAAGAAGCTTTTGCTGGTCTTATTTATCTCTTTCTCAGATGTGTTCTATTTTAAATATTGAACTAATTATCTTGCTGGAGGGTGCTAATATCATTCTCAATGATTTAGTTCTTAAATTTAGAAGATAAAAAACATAAAATTTGTATACTATTAAAATTTGGACTATTAGCTACATTTGTATGCCAAATTTATTCTTATACCATGATAAGAAAGTAGTTTAATTAAATTTTGAATATAACTCATGACATGTGCATAAAAAGATGTCAGTGGTGAGAGGATTAAACTTGTATCCAATTCACAGCTACCTACTTAAACTTGAACCATGAGAGAAGGTAACCATTATTTTTCACCTTCTGTCTCATCCTGATTCTTATTCTAAAGAAAGTTTTTTTTTATGTCCAGTCAGAGCTATTCAGTTGTTACCTTGTATGTACTGTAATTTTTTGCTCACAAAAGGATTGTTTATCCCATGCAATGCATCACACTTCTTGGATCTTGCTCAAGTCATATTGACAGATTGGTTTGTGAAAGTAAGCCACCTTGTTTGCTATAATGTTCTTGAACACCTAAAAGTGATTTTCAGGTTATATCTCACTAAATTTGCATTTGGTAATGTCTTTAGCATCCCAGTTGCAATGCTCTTTAAAGGATATCTTGCAGGCTGGCATGTGAACAATTCCAAATTATGTTCTGGAAATTTTGTTTGCATCGTATTTCTGGTCTCTTCAGATTTTAGTTTTTTTTGCCTCTGGTTGTGCATCTTCAAGACAGGTGAATCCCTGGAACTCTAGTTATTCTCTATTACCTGCTTATTTACCACTTGGGCAACATGTATGTTGTGTATAGCAACCCTATAATTTCTGTACCACCCAACACCCATGTTCACATTTTAGGGCTTGTGAAGATGAGAAATTACTTGATTATAAAAAGAAACAAAAAATTTATGTCCTCTCCTTATAATGTGAGGCTCATTGTCTGGATTCATCCAGTAGAGAATTGCATGACACACATACCTTGCATTTGTCTTTGACAGAATTCCAACCTTTAGGCCAAAGCTCCTTGAGAAGATGATGCTCTCTGGAAGTGGACAGAGGATGCCATCTGGTGGCTGATGATGCCTTGACAGGTATATTTCCCACCTCTGAGTGCATGTCCTTGTGTAGCATTTGAGAAATTGGATACAAGATGCCCATTCTCCAATATGATGCCTCATAGCTCCAACCAGGATTAGTATCACGCTATATCTAACCTTTTATTTTTTCTTAACCTTAATTGAGATTTCTAGTTTACAGTTCTAGAGTTTAAGCCCATCCTTAGGTCCACTAAGGTCTTTTTGATTCTCCTTGGATGCCCAGTCTTTTCAGAATAGGATGAAGGGGGCCAAAGTTCCAGGATTATGTCTGTTCTTTAGTTATTACTGGTCTCCTTCTATGGCAGTATTGCACTAGAGATTCAGGACAAGGCTTTGTACTCTGACCTTGCTTACCTGTTATGTTACCACTGTGACCACTTTGGTCCGGTCTCCTTGAGGCCAGTCTGCTCCCTTTGATTCTCCCATGAGTTTGGTCATTGACCTTTACTTGGTTCTTTATTCTACTTGAACTCTGCTTGACTACTTAACTTGTTTCTTGTGGCCTAGGGCAGAGGTTCCCAAAATTTAGTCCCTGAACTACTGGTGGTCCACAGAAAGGAAGAGTTTGTAGATTCTGGAACAAACTTGAGATTTGAAACCTTAAAAGTTCAGCTGTGTAAAGAATGTGTATAAAGTAAGTGGAAATGTCTAAAACTATACATATGCCTTACGAGGTAAAGTGGAAAAAATTTATTCTTTACTTGAGAGTTTTGCTCTAAAATTAGAATAGCACTTGTTGGAACTTTCTTGTGACATAACAGTAAGGTCAGAGTTTTAAAGAAATCCACATGTTAGAATTCCGGGTTCAGAAAACTAGAGTACTCAGGACCTGCAGACAAAACAGTTCATTTTCTAATGCCATTTGTGAGATGTTATTTTCATCACTTGTTCTTGTCGCAATGGACTATGAAGTCCAAATGCAGAATAAGGATGAATGCTGAACCTTACCTGAGACCACTGCTGACAAACATCACATCTAACATTACAGAACTTTGCTTACGAATGCAAGTGCATCCATCTTTTTAAAGCACAGTTAAAATTAATGTTATCCTAATTTTAATGGGCTTATTTTGTTTTATTAATTTATACTATTATTATGTGGCCTTCCAAACCCCACCCTCACAAATCAAGTGATCCCCAAACAAAACAAGTTTGGCTCTGGTCTAGTTTATCTTCTTGAATAAGAGCCTTACTTTAGGGGAACCAGTGTTTCTTATGACGCTATCTGTTTCCCTTCTTCATTTCATTATGGGTATTCTAGCTTTTAGTATTTCAGAGATAAGTCTATAGTAATTCAAGATTACACCTGCGCACAGTTATTTCACCTCAGCAAAAATGATAGGATCTAACGTGCAGAAGGATATATTGCTTTTGACAGGTGGAATACATGCTGTTGAAGTCAGAATAAAGGATAAAAAATACTTATTTGTCAAAATAAAAAGAAGAAAAAGAAAATAATTATATTTGAGAAATGCTGAAGTTAAAAGTAAATGATTCAGGTTGAAAGCAAACTGTATTTAAGCAGAAATAATGAACTAAATAGAATGCAACATACATGATCAGCAGTTTGAAGACTTGACTGCTTTAGGATCAGAGCTTAATCTTCTCTAAAAGCTCCTCATTATCTTTCACAACAGACATTATCCTTGCAGCTGACCTGTCAGAAAGGGTATTAGGATTTCTGATCCTTTAGGAAAGAATTGAAGTTTATTTGTAGTTTTAAAAATGTATCTATCAGGTTGTTAATCATAATTTTTCTTTTTTTTGGAATAATTTATTTTATGTTTATGTCTATTAATGATACGGTTTGACTACGTTAAATACATCATTAGAAATATGGTGTTGATTCACAACGTAATATAGTAAGCTTTATGTTAAACTGTTGAGGTATATAATTTTATATGTGTTTAGTAATTACATTACATCAGTTATGTTGCTGTAATTTGATCATTACACTTAAATAAAGACTGAAAAGGAATTTTAAGTTGGTTTATTTTCTAACTTAACTATAATCTGTGATACCTACTGAGCATTCTCTTACCTTTTGGATAAAAGACAGCATTTATATTCTAATAACATGACATTGCTACAAATCTACTCTTAATAAATGTGGATCATGTTTTATAGTCATTCTGCATATGTTGTACTGTAAGAGGTTGTTTTCTTAACATTTTTACTACTTCAGGTTGAAAAATAACAACTAAAAGCATAATAATACCTAAATATAACTGAAGCTTGTAACTATGTAAACAAATGAAAAGAAATTCAACTGGTTAGCCAAGACCTTTCCTTTTTTGTTTTATGGGTAAGTAAAAAATAAAAACAGAGAGAGAGAGGTAAAAATACTGATTTAGGAAATGCAATTAAAGTTAAGTCTGCAATATTCTTTATTATTATTATTATTACGTCTC
>NW_013672072.1:0-12115 GCF_000517525.1 Limulus polyphemus | reverse complement strand
CAGTCAGTGTGTTAGAATACTAACTGTGAACTACATAACCAGTCAGTATGTTGGAATACTAACTGTGAACTTCATAACCAGTCAGTATGTTGGAATACTAACTGTGAACTTCATAACTAGTCAGTATGTTGGAATACTAACTGTGAACTTCATAACCGTGAACTACATAACCAGTCAGTATGTTTGAATACTAACTGTGAACTACATAACCAGTCAGTATGTTGGAATACTAACTGTGAACTACATAACCAGTCAGTGTGTTGGAATACTAACTGTGAACTACATAACCAGTCAGTATGTTGGAATACTAATTGTGAACTACATAACCAGTCAGTATGTTGGAATACTAACTGTGAACTACATAACCAGTCAGTATGTTGGAATACTAACTGTGAACTACATAACCAGTAAGTGTGTTGGAGTACTAACTATGAACTTCATAACCAGTCAGTGTGTTGGAATACTAACTGTGAACTACATAACCAGTCAGTGTGTTGGAATACTAACTGTGAACTACATAACCAGTCAGTGTGTTGGAATACTAACTGTGAACTACATAACCAGTCAGTATGTTGGAATACTAACTGTGAACTACATAACCAGTCAGTATGTTGGAATACTAACTGTGAACTACATAACCAGTCAGTATGTTGGAATACTAACTGTGAACGTCATAACTAGTCAGTGTGTTGGAATACTAACTGAGACCTTATAACCAGTCAGTATGTTGGAATACTAACTGTGAACTTCATAACAAGTCAGTGTGTTGGAATAATAATTGGAAACTGTTTTCTTTCTTCTTCTTTTGGACTGTATGCTCTTTGGAATTCTGACCATCAGGGAAACAAACATTAAACTAAGAGGGAAAGGGTTAAATGCATAAGATAAATATCAATCATTTGGTTCACATTCTTTCCATCAAAGAAACACATTGACCTATGAGTAAAAGGGTTATATGCAGTAAGGTGAATACCAGCCCATCGGTTCAAATTTACCACCAGGAAAACATTTGGACCTATGAACAAAAGGGTTACATGCAGAAAGATGAATACCATTCCTTTGGTTCATATTCTTACCACCAGGGAAACATGAGACTTATAAGGGAAAGGGTTACATATAGTGAGATGAATACCAGCCATTTTGTTCACATACTGATCACGACAGTAATATTGTCACTAAGATGCATTTTACCACAGAAATTGTTACAAGAACATTTAACTAAAGTATTTTCTGTATATATATTTTTGTGAAATCATACTATTATATGTCAGTATGAATGAAGAAGCAACTTAGAGATACATGGAATAAGAAAACAAAGAACTAAAATATTTTCTGTAGAGGGTATTTCAAGAGTTTCATATACTAGATTTTATAGAAGATGAAATATTAATGGATCATAGAATACCTGTTCATAATAGCAAAAAGGTGGCACTGTTAATTAAATTCAAAAGTGGTTAAACAAAGTCAAATTCAACATAATATGAGAGTAAATTAATTTAGGTAAATTAAAATCTGACAGTTGCTAACAGAGAACTGTTATGGTAGGTTACAGAATTAAAAGAAAAACAACATAAATTTGATGGAGAAAAAAGTGGTAATGTTTTTGCAAGAAAATCAGAAACTGATAATGTAATAAAATTAAAATTGGATAGCAATTTTGAAAATTTATAATTGAATTTAATTTTTCTCTTTTCACTGTTGTAACCTATGGATATTATTTTGAGAAATAATGAATATACTGCTATAAACTGTGAAAAAATAGAAAGTATAAATCATATTAAATTTGAATTAGAACATATTGAATCTTTTACATATAAATATTAATAATATTCACAATAAGTAGGATTATTTGTGTACAGTTATTGGTGACGTTTTGATATTTTAATAATCACAGAGATATTCTTAAAAGAACATGAAATCCAAAGTTATAACTTGGAAGGTTATGATGAAATTTGTAAATGTAGGAGTAATAAATGAGGAAGAGTAATTTTAATATTTTATAAAAACATTTATCTCTATAAATAGTGAAAATAAGTTCAGAAGATGCAGAACTATTATCATTTACTGTTGAGATAGATGATCATAAAGTTTAATATTCCAATTTATAGACCTACAAATTATAATTCTTATCGTTATTTTTTATAAATTTGGAAAAATTACTAAATGAACTAAAAACTTGTAGGTATATAATATATCTTGGTGATATTAATATTAAAAAAAGAAATAATTAAAACAAAAATCTGGTAAATGACTATCAGAATTCATTACAGTTTAGTAGATTTCAGCAAAATATAAATATTAACACATGGTCAGAATGGAGATGTGAAAAATTTGTTTAATCATGTTTACTCAAAACTAACAGGTGTAATTATAACCAGTTATGTGATAAAGGAAAAAATATAGGATGTTATTAGTAAATTTAAAAATCAGTATATAAACAATAAAGCAAACTATGAAAAAAAGACAATAGATAATGTTTTAGTGATTAATAAAACTGAAATAAACTGTTATGAATTATATAAACAATTATAATTGGGAAGAGTTCTTAAGCCTAAAAGATCCTGAGGTAGTGTATAAACAATTGGTTAGTGTGTTAAATTAAATTGAAAGAAAAACATTGTTTGAGATTAAAATAAAAAAGAGGAATACACAACATAAATCTTGGATAAATTCTGATCTTTTTAAATTTAATAAAAGAATAGGATAATATATGACATAAATATAAATGTCAGAAGAATGAAGTAAATGAAACAACTAACAAAGCAAAAAGAAATTCTGTAACATGTTTTATAAGAAAGTCTAAAATGACATTACTATATGAAACAAATTTGCTAATATTCAGGGTAATATGAAGGAAACCTGCAAATATATTAATGAATTAGTAGATAATTGTGCTAGTGTTGAAACACTTGATGAGAAAATAAATAAAACTCTGAGTATAAACATAAGTATTATAGATTTAGCAAATAATTTTAATAAAGAACTTACAAATAAGATAAATATTCTAAAAAGTAATCATAATAATAAAGATAATAGCTATGTTACAAACAGAAATAATTAGGTTAAGAGTGTATTCTCGTGGATTAATACAATTTATTTCCCTCCAATAATAGAAGTTATTAATATAGTAAACGTAATGAATATTAAAAAAGAACCAGAAAATGATGGTATGGTTTGCAGTTAAGGTACATAAAACATGAAATATTATCGTTTTAACAAAGATTATACCATGCCTATTAAATTTAATCTATGAAGAAAGGAAAATGCCAGATGGACTTAAATTATCAGTGATAAAACCTATTTATAAGTAAAAAATGAAAGACTTCAATAATTATAGACAAATTTCAATATTATCTGTAATTTAAAAAATAATGGAAAGGTAAGTATATACAAAATGTTGGATATTATTGAAAAACATAATATTATACATTTATGTCAATATAGATTTATAAAGAATAAAAGTACCATGTTACTCTTAGAAAATTTTTCAAATAACACGAATTTACAGTTTGAAAAAAAAAAAGGTACTTGTATTATTTCTTAATTTAAGTAGAACTTTTGATACATCAAATTATAAAATACAACTGGATAAGTTATAAATGATGGTTATAAGGGGGAAGCTACAGAATTAGTTCATGATTTGACTAATAGGGTTGCAGTAGTAAGAATTGGGGAAATAATTAGTGATCTAATGACTCTAAAATATGATGTTCCACAAGGCTCTATTTTAGGTCCAATACTATTCAATCTATATGTTAATGATATTGTAAACATAGGTTTAAAGAACAAATTATATCAATATGCAGATGATACAGCTTTAACTATAACTCATATTGACGTGGAAGCTGGTAAAGAAATCCTACAAGCAGATTTTAATAAATTAAAGTATTGGCTAAATGTAAATGAAATCTATATGAATACTGATAAACCAAAAACTGTGATAATTTACTCACAGTATATAAATAGTATGAATAAAAACTGTTTACAATTTTATGATCAAAGATGTAATACTAAATATGAACATTTATTTGTAGAAAATAATTAGTATTTTGCTGGTAATTGTATGTATATTGAAAATATTAATACAAAGACATACTTTGGGCTAAACACATAGATATGATATCTAATAAGTTAAGACCTATTACAGTGAAATTATGGAGAATACAATTAATATTTAAAAAATAATTTATCTATCTTTAGCAGAATCTGTTCAGAAAAAAATGTTTAAGTGGATAATTTTGAATAAAAATGATCAATTTAACACAAATTTTATCTTAGCAGATGAAATTATAAGAAATCAGTTATTAGATTTATAAATACACTGCTCAAAAAAATTAAGGGAGCAAGAATGTGAGCGAGCATTAAGAAAGAAATATTGTAATGTTCAGTGTGAAAAGCATGGTAGTAGTATCAACATTATTTGCTGAACACAAATGATGTATGATGCCGATTATTGTTCATCATCCAATGTTGAGTAGTTCATGCATTACAGATAAATCCTTCACATCCATGATAAAATTTAAAGTGGACCATGAAGTTCCTTGTTGTGATGTGTGTTTTTTTCAGTGCTCTGATATTGACACTGTGTTAAGTGCTCTTTGGATGAAAATGAGGTTGCACAAGCTGTGCAGATGCTGCAAGATGGTGTTACACAGAGAACTGTTACCACAAGGTTTAATGTAGCCCCCAGTGTGATGGCAAGACTCGAGACATTATCAGGGCCATACACTTGCCACAAATCAAAGACAGGACTGCTACATGGTGAAATTACCAACATGGAATAATCAAAGTACTGCTAGAGGCCTACAAATTGACCTTCATTGTGCAACTGACACCCTTGTATATGACCAAACTGTTCATAACAGACTTCATGAACATAGATTAAGAGCCAAAAGACCCACTCTTGCCTAGTTTTGTCCATACAGCATTGTGCTGCCAGATTAAACTTTTCTTGTTTACACTACAACTGGTGGCTTTGTCATTGGAGAACTTTACTCTTTATGGAAAAAAGTTGGTTTTATGTTTCTACTTGTGATAGACATGTACCTGTATGGTGATACCAGGGTTAATGTTATGCGGCTTGCAATACCATGGAATTTGATCGTTATGGTGGAGTTTCAGTTATGGTCTGGGCAGGGATCTGCTTGAAAGGTCATACTGACCTAATTATTATTGACAGAAGTTCCTCAACTGCACAACGGTATGGAGATAGGATTCTACACCCCCTTGTAAGACTTTTTGTGGGTGTCATCAGAGACAATTTCACATTGGTGCAGGATAATTCTAGACTCCACATCACTAGGTTATCCATGGATTACGTAGAGCAGCATGGGATCGAGTGATGGATTGGCCAGCAAGGTCACTGGAATTAAATTCCATTGAACACATGTGGGACCAACTGTACAGACAGATTCATCACTGTGCAAATCCCCCTGCCAATGTTAAGGAGCTGCAATAAGCCTTGACAGAGAAATGGAATGCCATGTTTCAAGACTACATCAGATGCATTGTCAGAAGCATGCTAAGATGTTGTCGAGAGTGTATACAAGCTTAAGGTAGTCATACCTCTTACTAGAGGTTAATTGTGAATTTTAGTTTTGTGTTCCTCATGTTTTACACACTACATGGATTACACTTTTTTTTTTGGTTAAGAAAATTTCATAATAAAAGGTTTTTTGAGTTAACATTTCTGTTATCTTTGTTATTTACCGAAGCATTGAGCTCATTTCTTTTTGTTGCTTCCTTAATTGTTTTGAACAGTGTATATGATAATAATAAATCCCTATTACAGCATAAATAATAAAGTATTAAAATGTCATATATATATATATAATACTAGAACATTAGAAAATATTAATTAGGAAATTCCAAAATATAATAATAAGTATGGAAAAAGAGAGTATAAAATACCATATATAATGAACCAACTCCCCATTATTTATGGAATATAAATATACTTTCAGACGAAAAGAAAAAGTTAAAAGACTGGTTGTTAACTGATGTTAATAGACAAACTGAGTAATATTCATTGAACGATAATTTATACAAATAGGATTGATGTTGTCATTAACTTAACTATTTTATTCTGTATATAAGTGCTTGTTAGTGATAATTGTGCAATAACACAATATAATATAAAGATTTTAAATATGATTATTATGACAATTTTCACTTATACTTGATGGGTATAAGAGATGAGTTATAAAAATGGTTTATTGGTTATGTGAGTATAATACATGCAGCAATGAGTTAAAAATATAAATAGTGATCGAATAGCTATGAAGTATAAAGTCTTACAGGGTTTTGTTTTAGGTTCATTACTATGTAACGTGTATGTTAATTATTTGTCCAATATAGGTTTAAATAGTACAACATATCAATATGTGGGTGATAAAACCTTAACTACAACTCATATTGGTGTGAAACTTAGCATACAAATTTTACATATAGATTATGATAAACTAATGTTATATATAATTGAAACTTGTGTAAACACAGATTAAACTGAAATCATGAATATTCACTAACAATTTACAAAAGTTAATAATGGTATTTTTTCAGAAAACTTATTACCAGAATATATTATTTTGATTATGATTGTATAAAATGTATATATATATAATATTAGATATCTAGATTTAACTTTAGGTGATTTGTTTTATTATAATATAATGTCTGTGATGAATTCAAATTAAATATAGTTTAAAAAAGTTAATTTCTCAAATAAATGTAATGTTTATTCACATTAGTTTTGTCTGTAACTTGTAGATTCTGTTAATAACTATTAGGGATTTGATATCATATGAAACATTATATTATGCACAATTGATTATTTAAAGTTTGTGATAAATTGGGATCAAATGTACAGCTTTTTTTTTCCTTTCTTTCTAACAAAATGTAACTGTAAGAGCTCTCACAATCCACGACAATTGTTATGTAATTACCAATAATGCATTTTCAATTCTTGATTGAGTTTTCCATAAATAAGCTTCATGAAAAATTATTCTGTATTACTTCATTGAAATTTATGTATTGTATACACTGAGTGGAGTTACAATAAAACGTATTATTGTTATTACCCTCAGAAGAGTACTCTGTTTAAATAATTATGATGGTTATTTCATATAAGGTTAAAAAAAATTATTATTCTTGGTTTCTGTCTGCTTTCTTAGTTTACAAAAGTTTATGCATTAACTCATTTTATTGCCCAAGCATACTGCAAGGCCTCAAATATGTTTTGTGTGTATATTGACCTTACATGATTGTTTAAATACATTGATTCATCAAAAGGACCATTAATGTTGTGTATACAGATTTAACTGTTACCATAAACTATGTATGTATATTGACTTTACATGATTGTTTAAATACATTGATTCATCAAAAGGACCATTAATGTTGTGTATACAGATTTAACTGTTACCATAAACTGTGTATGTATATTGACTTTACATGATTGTTTAAATACATTGTGATTCATCAATAGGATCATTGAAGTTGTGTTTACATATTTAATTGTGAATAAGCATACTGTGTCTTCAGTTAGGTAACAAAAGTTCTATTTATTGAGTACTGACTTGTATTACTTTAAAAATAAGTTAATTAAAATATGGTCCTAACTTCAAACTCATACCAGTTTAATTTATATTTGACTGTATATTAAGGAATGGTTCAGTTAAAGCCAGAATAAAACTCTGCTTTCCTATTATTAGTGAAAATGTAGATGGATCTTATCCTAGATCAGTTTAGCAACTTTCAAATTATAACATCAACAACTTTCACAAAATCGTTTAAATATTATGTCTAAAGATATTAATAGTTTATTAAGCCTTTCTTCATTCAACTTGGTTAGAAACTGATTGTCTTAATTATTTTCCCAAACTCAGTATTTATTTGAAAATTTCTTTTGTGTGAATTATTAAGTTCTATAAAATAATTCAAGTTATGCTCCTAAAGAAACAGAATATTTGATTTTATCTTACAGGTTTGGTCCTGGAATGGTGATTTATTGGTTTGGATTCATTGAAGAGCTAGACACTCACAGAAATACTGGTATCCTTCTTTGTGACTGTATGCCAAAGATTATTACTTACATGAATGCGCAGGCTCTCAGACAGTGTTAACCTTTTCATCAGTTGTAGAGTGTATACTAATGTCAATAAATACTCAAACATAGCTTTGGTTGTCAACTTTCACAGCATACATGCTACTATTACATTTCAGATTATATAACAATGAAGTAGCATGAGCTGTTTTTACAAATATAACATTAGTAAATGCACAAGAGTACATCTTCCAACATTAAGAGTTATTATACATACCAATAGTCTTATAATGTAGCATTTCTTCATGAATTTATGTACATTTTCAGAACTACTAAAAAGACTGAAATATGAATCACAACAATAAATGTACAAAAGATCCTTGCTGCTCATTCTTACCTTGTTTTTTGGCCTGCTTACTACCTCAGCATAAAAGTCATTAGTTTAAATGCATTTTTAAAATCAAAACTATTTCAGCAATGCCTAAAAAAAGGGTTAAATGTTACAATTACAAAAATGTTAATTCTTCTTTTATATATGGTTCAGGCAGAGACTTCATGATGAACAAAGTTGAAACTAACAGCAACTGCCTAGTTCATAGTGACACTTCTACAAAAATCTCTGGGGAAGAAAGGACAGTGCCTTTCATCTTCAAGTCAGCTTGCACTGGTTTTTGCAGGGGTTATATGGTGTGTGAAAGGGTTGAAATAAATGTGACATGATTGGCTGGTGGTTTTTGTAAGGTGGTTGCTGAAAAAAGTGATGATTTGATCAATGGTAGCCACAAACTGCTGATTACCATGTGTAAGTGTCTGTTTAGTTTCATTATGTTGAAAAAAAGTCTTTAGTTTTTCCAGTATCTTTTTGTAATAAGGGAGGTAAATACTCTTACTTATTTTTCATGTCTGTTGTATCAGTTTTTATTTTTATGTTCTTCAAACTCATTCCCACTTTTGTAAACCCCATCTTCATTACAGTATCAAAGCCAGATACTTAAACTGTCCTTTGCAACCATATGTTCCCCATCCACTTTGATGGTTCAATTGTCAGCAATTTGGACATTCAGAGAATTTTTACTGTGGATTCTATATCTGTGTTCACTGTTGTAGTCACATCAGTGACTGTAATGTTGAGCCATTATGTTTTAACTGTAGTGGTTTGCACTTTTATTCACAATATCACTCAAGAAGGAAAGAATGAAAAGGTAGTGCAGAGGATCAAAATACCAAGTAACATCAGAATTGTTTTATTTTTCACACAAACATCTATCTCTGTATTTCCACCACTTCAATCTTTTTCACTCTGCTTAAAGGCTTTTTCAGATCTTGAGTCCTAACTAGGCTATTTCATCTCCAGTTTCCTTGCCAATATGCAGCAGACTGAACATTCAAGTCTTACCCATTCAGTCTTTGCCTGCAAAGACCATTTTGTGGTCTTGATGATACTCTTTGAAATAATTGCCGTGGGATAAAGATATTCAGTATACTATCTCCAAGACCTGTTGTATGGAAGCTGATAGATCTAACAAGGTCAAAAAAGACCCTTGAAATGTCAGGTGCAAAGGCAAAAACACCCAAAGTTTCTTCAAACTAACAAGTGATAACAACTGCTTTTATTCAGTGGAACTGTTGAGGTTTTGCTGTAATATAGAAAATGTCCAGGCCTTTATCATTTTTTACACTCCCTCTACAGGAATCATCCTTGTACCCTGTCAATACTTTCTTAATTCAGTATTGTAAATGTTATAGGTTTGTGAACATGTTCCAGTAGTTCTTCTTAGTCGTCATGTCTTATAAGTACTTCACACACCACAGGAAGTTACTAAAGACAAGATATATGATGAACATTTTCTTAGTGGTGGTTCTGAGCTATCATATCCCCCCACCACACACACACACAACACACCCACCACAGAAAGTCATTGAAGATGAGATATGTGATAAACATGTTCTTGGTAGTTCTTATGAGTTGTGATGTCCCATCCATACTTCACACACCACAAAAAGTCATTGAAGACAATTTCTGTGATGAACATGTTTTTATTGGTCATTTTGAGCCAACATGTATGGTTTGTATTTCCAACAACACAGGAGATCATTGAAGGATCTGTGATGAACATGTTCTTAGTGGATCTTCTGAGCAATCTTATCCAATCCATGTTCACATAACATCTTTGTCTCCAATGGCTAATCAAGCAGATTTTGATGGGTTTATAAATCGGATGCTGTTTCCATTTGTTATCCTTGGAAATTTCATTGGACAAAGCCTGCTCTGAGGTTGTGTTTGTACAAATGTAGATCTGTAGAGCATCTGCTCTTAGATGTCTTCCTCTTGAACTCTGGTGTCATGACATGTCCCAAGTTAGGCTTTTACTGCTAGCAATCTATCCAGTTATTATTTTCACAGAAGTTTGACAACAAAGTGTGAATGGTTTAAGTGTAAATTTTGTAGTTTTTATACAAGTTTTCCTTAACCTGGCAAAAATATTGGTTTATTGAGTGTGTACAAAGCAATAGAGTTGGGCAATTAATCAATTAATGTCTTGTAACAAAGCAGTTAACAAAAATAATTAACTAATCAAAATTAGTGCTTCAGTTATTCCAACTATCCAAGTAATTGACATTTTATTTCTTTTTCATTATTATTTTTGATTAATTCAAGTTTTTTTCAGCTTAAACAATTAATGTCATGATTCATGAATATAACCAACAAAATTAAATTAGTGTTTCCAGTTATAACTATTTTAGGTTTTTACAACTATCTAAATATTCAAAAGATTAGCTGTTACTACTACTGTTGGCATGACTGTGTGTGATGATATGCATGCATCCTGCTTGTATACAATGCACAAATTTGAGGGTGTGACCTAGTGGCAACTGATTACATAAGTAACCATAGTGATGCTTGTTGTTTATTCTGATGTCTGACAAATTTTGGCAAAGCTCCAGCACTATATCACTGGTTATCTAGTATCATCACAAGTTTTCTTGCCAAACAATAAGCATTATATTGTTGTTGTTTCTGTGTGTTTCCAGCAAGTCTTTTTAGCAATATTATTCATGATTATTTAAAAAAACATAAACATTGCTAAACAGCTACATTGCAATGTTACTTAACAGAAAATGTCTTCAGTATTGTCATATACAGATAAACAAATCTTATAAACAATATTATTTGTAACATTTAAATGGCATAAACATTCCTGAACAATAAATTTCGGATGTTACTAAAATTTCTTCAGTATTGTCATAGACAGGTAAACAAGTCTTATGGATAATATTATTCTTGACTGTTTAAGTGACATAAACGTTTCTAAACAGAAAACAACAAACCACTATGTACAGGAAAATAAGTCTTAAAAACAATTTTATTCATGACTATTTAAATTGCATAAACGTTCCTAAACAGCTAAATTAGGATGTTATTTATCATAAAATTTCTTTAGTATTGCCACATACAGGTAAACAAGTCTTATAAACAATATTACTCATGACTAAAGGTCTGAGTGCAAAGTAGCCATGAGTAGTTATACTATAACTTGATAATGTACACGTATCTTCACAAAATTTTACAGATTATCAGTAAACAAAATATCAGATTTTTTAAAATTTACTCGTATTTTTTTTTCTTTCGGAATGTTGATTATTTAACATGGAAAGTAATTTAGATTTTAAGATTAAAAATACTTTCCTTCATCTAAAAATTGTTAACTTTCATTTGTATAATCTCCTGAATGACTATCTTTGATCTGTTATCTTCTCTACCTTAACTCTATACGTGGTTGGTTGATTGATTTGACTGACCTTGTAACTACCATAAAAAAAATTAGGAGATAAATCTAAATTACCCCTTTTTCGTTCTAGAAGGACTGCAAATTATAACAGGAAAGCACAAGTATTTATTCTAAATATCTTAAATCTTATGACGGTATATATATCTATTCATATATTTTTTTTTCTTTTATTGACCTTTGAACCGTCTCTGACCAATAATACCACCATACAAGTTGTATGTAAGAACATCAAATCGCAGCATTTGGAACCAATTTACAATTGTTTTTAAGAGGAGAATGT
>NW_013672071.1:51228-51960 GCF_000517525.1 Limulus polyphemus | reverse complement strand
AGAGCACGAGAGACGTTACAGCGTTTGTTTAGCTCGATTGTTGAAGTTGAGTGTATCGGTAAAGTTATATTTGGAAAGAATAAACTAGTTTTATTAAGAAAGGAGTTGTGTCCCTTAAGTTTCGTCGGAACGAAGTTACGGAAAGTTAATTAACAAACGGAGACGTAACAATATTTTATTGGTTATTTATGAGCATTGTTTGAATGCAACAAACTTAGCAATAATATTCAATACATAAGAATATGATTAACTTTTAAGTCACCAGAATATTTTGCCATCACTACCCTATTCTCTAAACCTAATAAGGCTTACCTGATGTCTCGTCATAAAGGAAAATTGCCTTAATTTTCAAACAAATATACTTTAACACGAAAAGATTTTCAGGAATAGAAAGAATGTCTAAAAAAAAACTATATAAATTCTCAGACCGGTGGTTTCTTTCCAACTTCTCACTAAATTCCACTGTTCTTCTCTACAGATCTACTACACCTAAACTCTTTCTTACAAAACCATAAATTACTTCTCATACTATTTTATTCACTTTACACTGAGTAAATCGTTTATGATGTGCTCTATCCAGTAGTATTTGAATTTTGCCTGTAGATATTTTCAAGACTGTTCTCACCATTTTATTACCAACCAGCACATAATGTGAAAAAAGGCTTGATAATAAATAATGGCTGGAGACGGCTTGAATGGTTAATGAGGAAAAACTTTAATATAAGTTTAACA
>NW_013672071.1:47056-51001 GCF_000517525.1 Limulus polyphemus | reverse complement strand
CAAAGTGGGTTCCTCGTCATCGAATTTGATAATAAATCTTCAGAGAAAGTAAATTAGCAAAGAAACAAGGATTGGTTAATTACATTATCAAGGAATGATAGTTTCTTAGCAAATGAAAATCTATGTTTTGGGATGAGCAGAAAAATTCTAAAACATTTATGTTGTTTTTAAACAAAACTCTTCAGAGCTTCCTGAAATGTTTTTACATTTTCTTTACCAATTACACTAAATGGATGACAAAATATAAATTCTAAAATATTCTTGAGTAAAATAATCATTGAAATAAGTTTTCATTTAAGTTTTAAAACATGATATGCAGGTGTGTTCTCACTGATCATAGGAATGAAGCATAAGGACATTGTATACCTACAGCAATGAACTATACATTATTTAAGTCTCCACACAGATTCACGACTGATGAAATCCACAGAAGTTGACAATCTTACCATCTCAATTTGTCCAAAAGCCTAATAAAGTGTTTACCTGATTTTACAGTTCTCCACACAAATAAATTTATTTATTTAAATGTTTACATAGAACAGAAATATACTTTAGATAAAAATTATTTTATTGAGAAAATACTAACCTTGTATAGCCCATCATATCGAATACCATCTTCAGGACAGTATTCCGAGTGTTTCTTCCCTTTAGAACTACGCACTACTCGCACAGGCTTTCCTTCTTTCCAGTTCTTGGCTTCAGCACCTGTTTTAGCATTCAGAGGAGCAGCACAGTTTAAAGCTAACGCCCTAAAAATACGGATAAAAATTGATATTGCACTAATGAAATATTATAGAAGAAAGCTCAAGTAAAAAAACATCTTAACAAGGAGAATGACTACAAACATGCTTTCAATAAATTATATAAAGACTGATCTTGAAGTTATCTATTATCGAACAGCTATTTTGTAACATTATAAACTACTAGTTGTTCAACATGGTTAATGCCTTAAAGAAAATACTATAATATATTAAACCAAATCAGGGTTAGTACTAATAGATTGTTGTGAAGTATTATGTAACTAACACTTAACAAATACAAAAATTTAATTTAAAATCCATCCTTGCAGGCTATATTCCAAGTTATATGTTTGTTTGTTTGATGGGGGAGGTTGGATATGAGCTTGAGTACCCACACACTCCCTCCCAACTAACCCTGGTTACTAAGGTAACTCGCCTGACATATGGGCTTTATTAGACCTCACTGTCCTTGAACCTGTTGCAATCTACATTCAGATATTGTTGTGCTAGTTTTGATTGATTTTGGTATTAACATTTCTCTTCAAGTGATTGTTTGTTTGTTTTGAATTTCGCGCAAAGCTACACGAGGGCTATCTGCGTTCTCTTCAAGTGATTATACATACTAGTGTTGAACTGTATCACAAAGAAAACATTCTTTCACTAAGAATGTGCATCTAGGAGCTTGTTATCTATCAATCATACTTCTTGAAATACACCTTGTGTGATCAGGTTTACATTGTGGCTGTATGGTTAAGCCTAGTTCCCTCACTAGCTAAACATGAAAGAATAATGAATGCCTCATGTGATATTACATATTCTGATGATGCAATCACCATCCTTATTAACTCTTAAAATAAGAGTCAGTTTCAAATTCACTGCAGTGTAGAATATCAATATTTTTTTACTTATTGTTCTTAATAAATTAGTATATAACCAAAGTGGCATTCATCACAAAGTACTTTAGTTTTTAATTTTAAGTTTCATTAATTTTATAATTGTGCTTTTTATGAGGTTGGTTAAAACATTAAACTATTGTTGAAAATCTATATTCATATAACATTTTTTTTTCAAGGAAGCAATCTGCCATTGAATGTTATTCATTAATTTACATCTCATTAAGCACAAATCTTTGTCAGTTCTGCCACAAGGTGGTTTGGTTGGTTGTTTCGTGCTTTATGGCGCAAAGCAACGAGGCTATCTGTGTCAAACAACCAGTAAAAACAGTGAAAGTAAATTAGAATAAAATGTAAAATACATCGAGTTAAAACCAAAATATGTCAATAAAAGATTTATATACAATTAAAAAGACCTATAGTGCATAAAAAATTAAAAATACAATCTAGTCGAACAGTGTCACCATTACCAATGACACTATCCAACATCAGGGGTAAACTCTTAGAAAACGCATGTCTAAAATGGTACCGCCGCTCACGATCGTAACGATGGCACAAGAGTAAAATGTGGGCTATTGTGACTTGAGTATCATAATGGCTACACATTGGTGGGTCAATACCAAATAAAAGAAAATAATGGGTTAAAAAACTGTGACCAATGCGTAGCCTTGCCAGGACAACTTCCAATCCTTACAGAAGCAAGACGACCAAAAACTAACAGAAGATTTGATCTGGAAAAGCGACATTGTTCACCCCAAGTCGACTGCTAACTGGCACGAAGGCGAGCCTTGAAGACAGGACCGCAGTCCATGTATGGGACAGGCACGGCCATGATGGCACCAGAGCAGACGGACTTAGCTGTAGTGTCAGCGAGCTCTTTCCAGTGAATACCAACGTGGCCAGGTATCCAGAAAAACTGGATGAAAGCAGAAGATAGAGAAAATTGAGCCAGTCATTGTTGAATATCGACAAGAACAGGGTGAGAACTAATGTTAAGCGATTCCATGGCCAGTAGAGAGCTAAGAGAATCAGTGTAAATAGTACAATTACTGTACTGCATAGCTTCTACATGATCCAGGGCAAGAGAAATAGCATACAACTCAGCAGTGAACACAGAAACTGAAGAGAGGATCCTGCGAGCAACTACTGAGCCACAGCACACCATGGCAGAACCTACCGAGTTACCCGATTTCAAACCATCCGTGTAAATAGGAAGAGAAGAATGGCTTCAACGATGTTCAACAAAAAGAAGATGGTACTTCCAATCGGGAGTATCCGCCTTCCTCAGATGACTCAAGGAAAGGTCACAGGAAGGGATGGTAATAAGCCAAGGTGGAATGGGCTGATCATTGGGGACAGCAATGTCATCCAAAGCCAGACCCAGACCGTCTGTTCCGAAAGAGCATGGCACATTGTGGGAGAAACACACAATCCCAGGTGGGATGCTGTGGTAAGGATCGGAGCTTGGTAGCATATTGTAAAAAAAGTTGCAAACGATGGAGGTGAAGAGGAGATTTGTGGGACTCAGTGTACAAACTCTGGACTGGAGAAGTGCAAAAAAGCTCCGGTGCAGAGCTGAAATCCCAGATGGTAAACAGAGTCCAGCATCTTCAAGGCCGAGGTCCTGTCAGCACCATAGACCAAAGACCCATAGTCCAGTTTGGATCGAATGAGAGCACGATAGATCCTGAGTAAAGAACATCAATCCGCTCCCCAAGAGGTGGAAGGGAGGACACGGAGGATGTTCAGAGCCCTTGCACACTTGACACATAGCTGCTTGATGTGTGGAATGAAGTTAAGCTTATGGTCAAAGATAAGCCCCAAGAACTCTGCCTCAGGGACCACATGAATAACTATATCGCCGATACAAGCTCGGGATTGGAGTGGAGACCCTGTTGGTGGCAAAATTGCATGCAAACGGTTTGGAAAAAGAAAATTTAAAACCTAAAAATGGGTAAATGGCCACACAACCCATAGGAGTGGAGGTTCTGCAAAATTCCATACCTCCACATAGTATCATAAACCTTCTTGAGATCGAAGAACACAGAAACAAGGTGTTCTCTCTTGAGAAAGGCTTCCCTGATCGACGTTTCAAGTCGATTCAGATGGTCCATGGTGGAGTGCTGTCGACGAAACCTACACTGTGTGGGTGAGAGGAGCACGTTCGATTCCAGGAACCAAACAAGACGAGCATTAACCATCCTCTCTAGGACCTTACAAAGACAACTAGTCAAAGCAATGGGACGATAATTAGAAGGGATCTTGGGATCCTTCCCAGGTTTAGAGAAAGGGAGGATAATAGCCTGGTGCCA
>NW_013672071.1:42811-46192 GCF_000517525.1 Limulus polyphemus | reverse complement strand
CACGGACTTGGAATCGCCTGTTCAGTAAAAAGTTGTGAATAAAAATGGGTAAATGGCCACGCAACCCATAGGAGTGGAGATCCTGCAAAATTCCGAACCTCCACGTAGTGTCATAAGCCTTCTCAAGATTGAAGAACACGGAAACAAGGTGTTCTCTCTCTTGAGAAAGGCTTCCCTTATCAATGTTTCAAGTCGAATCAGATCGTCCATGGTGGAGCGCTGTCGATGGAACCCACACTTGGTGGGCGAGAGGAGCATGTTTGATTCCAGGAACCAAACAAGACGAGCATTAACCATCCTCTCTAGAACTTTACAAAGATAACTAGTCAAAGTGATGGGACGATAATTAGAAGGAATCTTGGGATCCTTCCCAGGTTTAGAGAAAGGGAGGACAATAGCCTGGCGCCAAGCATCGGGAAAAATGTGCTCCTGCCAGATCCAGTTAAAAATAACCAGAATAATAGCAAGAGAGGCAGAAGAGAGATGGCACAACATCTCATAATGAACATCATAAGATCCGACCAATGTACTACCAGACCGATGAAGAGCAAGTTTGAGTTCCACCACTGTAAAGGGGCGATTATAATCATAGAGACGATCGGCCTGAAAGGAAAGAGGTGATCGCTCTGCTCGAGACTTTATGGCCAAGAAGGCAGGGGAAGAAACAGAAGTGCTAGAAGCATGAGAAAAGCTTTGGCCGAGAGCATCAGCAATGCTCTCAACATCAGCAACTTCCTGGCCATTGGAGAGCAAGATGGAAAGGGGATGGGAAGCATACCTCCCAGTGATTTTCCGAATCTTGTCGCATACAGTTTTGGAACTGGTGGTAGAAAAGATTCTAATAGTGAAGTTAATCCAAGACTCCTTTTGGCTTTGACGTCGAACCTGCCAAGCATGGGCACAGGCCCGCTGATAAACAATGCGAGGGATACTGTCGGAAGGTATCCCAGGCCCGTTTTTGAGCATTCTGTGCCTCCTGGCAGGCAGGACTCCACCATGGACGAGGATACTGTGGAAAACGTGTCGAGGTCTTAGGAATAGAATGAACAGGTGTAGAGGTCTTAGGAATAAAATGAGCAGCTGCCTGGATGATACAGTCAGTCACTGCAACCACACAGTCGTCTATTGATGGCAGACAGACAAAGGCAGGATCAAGTTCAGAGAGAGAGGTGAAAGATGGCTAGTCAGCCTGGTCCAACTTCCACCGTGGCACTCGGGTCAGGTGGCATCGACCATGGCCAACCTCCCTCATAATGATAGGAAAATGATCACTGCCCCATAGGTCACTGTCGACCATCCAAGAAAAGTGAGTGAAAAGTAAAGGGGACAAATTGAGAGATCAATGGCAGTAAAAGACTGACTATGTGCATGTAAAATAATTATATGTACCAGTATTGAAGAGAGAAAGGTTGTGATCCAAGAAGATATACTCTATGGAACGACCTCTCCCATCAATATCAGCACCACCCTAGAGGGGGTTGTGTCCATTAAAGTCTCCCAGAAGTAAAAAAGGAGATGGCAACTGGTCAACAAGAGCATCAAGGTCCGATTGATCATAAGTCTCCCCAGGAGACAGGTAGAGAGAACAAACAGTGATGGTACAACCCAAGGAAACACGGATGGCTATGGCCTCCGAGGGTGTATCGAGGGACACAGATAAGAAGGGCACATGCTGGTCGACCACCAGTGCCACCCCTCTGTGCACTTGCCCATCACACAACCTGTCATTCTGGTACAAAGAAAACTGTTGAAAGGTGATTGTATCAGCAGGTTTCAGAAATGTTTCCCGTAAGGAGAGACACAAGGGATGAAAGGAGTCAATCAAGGTCTTAGTGTCATCGAGATTAAAATGAAAACCTCGACAGTTCTACTGTATCAAAGTGGCCATTTTTATGTAGGTTTAGGAGAACAGGGTGAAGAACCCTTCAGTTTATGACCACACTGTTTTTCTTTACTAGATGGAGGTCGATCGACCTCCATGGAAATTGCCCTTGATCGAGTGGGCAGATCTCTGTCATCAGAGTGAGAATCCAATGACTGAGGACGTGATTGAATGATCATCCTGCATTTAGGGACCAAAGAAAGACCCGAGGGGACACCAGAGGCTGGGGCCTGAGGAGGTTGACCCAGGCAGTCACTGGAAGGAATAGCGGGGACAGAGATTGGAGTACACATAGACCTATCAACTCTATTATCCATGGAGGGCAGAAGACCCCTCACATGGCATGAAAAGACTCAGATGGAGGTATGGAAAGGTCCGTCTGCACTCCCACTGTAGCAGTGGAGCGTAGTGCAGTGGCAGATGTCCGAGATGTAGTAAGGAACAATAGCTTCCAAGCCTCTGGATAAGAAATGTTGTGAACAGTCTTCAAATGCTGTACCTCTTTCTCTTCCACCCACTGAGGGCAAGACCTAAAGTAAGAGGGGTGGAAATCACTACAATTAACACAGTGAGGTTCTAGTTTGCATTCGTAGGCATCGTGGTCCTTGCCACCACAACGAGCACACATCACAGAACCATGACAAGATGTCTTCGAATGACCAAACTGCTGACACTGAAAAGATCGGAGAGAGTTGAGAATATAAGGCTGTATCTTACAGTTCAAATAACCTGCCTTAACAGCGACAGGTGGACGTGGTGATGAAAACGTCAAAATAAGAGCTGAGGTCGGCACCATAATACCATCTTGATGAGTGGATATCCTTCGAACTGCTGAAACTCCTTGGCTGGAAAACCAGCAAGGATCTCTGATTCATGGATAGACTTCAAGTCCCTCTCAACAATAACTCCTTGTGAGGAATTCAAGGAAGCATGGGGAGTAAGCTCAATGGGTATATTCCCAATGGCCTTTGAATTCAACAGGAGTTCACTGTGCTTAACGGTGGATGTTTCGACCAAGATGTTTCCAGAACGGAGCTTCTTAACTGACTTTTGAGAGCCAGCAAGCCCCTCTAAGCCCTTCTGAATAAAAAAGGGAGACATTTGCCCTAAAGATTTATCAGACAGTGAATGTAGGATCAGGAAGCGAGGTATAGGTGTACTTTGTGATGGAGACTGCTATTCAGAGTCTTCTAGGCGTGGTCGTTTACCAGTTAGCAGAGTTTTAACCTTTTTTTTTTTATTTGGATTGGGGGGATCTATAATTAAGGAGAAAGATTCAGTGCCCACTGACCCCACCCACCATGGAGTCCTACAATGTCAAATAAGGACACTGCAGCAACGCTAAGGTTTCGTGAGCACTATACCCAAACACCAGCATCAGGCACGATGTCCACAACACCCATTGCCAACATTGGTACTCAGTTGACCTTAGCCCAAGTGGACCAGCCGATTGACCCTGGGGGAGCCACCCCAAGGCTACCCGTCTACAGGAATTCAAG
>NW_013672071.1:39244-41827 GCF_000517525.1 Limulus polyphemus | reverse complement strand
CCATTTTAATTAACTTTAAGAATTTAACTTATAGCAGTAAAGAATTAAAACAAATCTTTTCTGCAACGATTTTTATTTCTAAAAAAGTTGTTCCATTGACATAGTTCATACTGTAAGTCATTGTTCATGAAAACTAATGATATAAATAGTGCCTACACCACTACAATGTCTGTTGTATCCCAGATAGCCTGGTGAGCCCTGGTATTGGGCAAAAAGCCTAGTCAACACTGAAGTATGAGAGTTGTAATGTGGTTGACATACTAAAACATATTTGTTTTTACTTTCACTCATATGTAGTACTGCTACAAAACTTTACTGGCCTGGTAAAATCATTTCCTGCCTTTCAGTTAATTGTTTTTTCACCTACATCATTAGTAGTAAATACTACAGTATTTTTATGATACTGTTTTAAAAATATACTAAAATGAAAGAAAGACTACAAACAAAGCAAATATTAATTAAATGTTTCTTAATTGTGAAAGATCACATATTTTCAAATGGTAAATTTGAAACATTCTTTATAATGTGTGTTGCTAAACATCCATGCAGTAACTTCTTGACCTAACATCAGTTTATACACATCAGTCAACTATACAGCACCAATGATCAGACAATTTTCCAAACTGATCATATTTTTGCTTTGACAGGGAAAATAACTACTTTATTAGAATTATGACACACCCATCATCCCATTTAACATTTTTACAAATCAAGTATTACTTCATCAAGCATCCTGCAAATGATTGATAATCCAACCTACATTTGTAAACAAATATTTGATAGAAGTAGCTTTAGAGTTCATGATACTCCACTTCAATTTAACAATCACAGATAGCAAGAGCAGCACAGTGTGAAAATTGCATGCTTAAAACTGGTGTGTTGATATGTTTCTGAGACACCCTTGTCCACTTCTCGGAGCTTGTTCATAGGCTGTAACACATCTTCTACAAATGCTCAATAGGATTAAAGTCTGATGAATGTGTAAACCACAACATTCTAACAACCCCTATTTTTCTGTGGAGGGGGGGGGGGAAGAGTACGATTCATTAGACTATAGTCAGGGACAACTATTAATTTCGTATTACATAACTGATCATATGTCTGACAGGCACAGCAGTGAAATGAGGGAAGGTGATTTACATTTTCATTACATCAGTTTTAACTGATCATAACTATAATTTTACAAATTCCAATTATACTTGGGTGAGATTATTACGATTTTATGAATACTGGTAATTGCTTGCAGAAAGCTGCACAAACCTCAACTGACAACAATAAGTCACATAAATATCTTGATGAAACATTGCTCCTGCAATGTTTAAAACACTACAGTTGATGACATATCCTGAACAGTTTGTCCTAACTAATAAATAATGCTCAGCAGAATCAAGAATGCCATTATCCATGAAAAGAACTATTCAATTCAGCTAATTAAGAATGACCTAGAACATCACCACTAGTGACAAGCCCTGAAGACACCAATTTGATTCCTTAGACTAGGGATGCTTGCAATGTCCTACTGATTCTGTAGGACTTTGCCTAATTTGATCACACATTTTTCATTCAAACCACAAAGCACTTTACAGTTACTGTTCAGTTGCACAAAACTGTTTTTGTTAAATTAGTGTCAAAGTCCACACAAGCAGGTTAAATTACTTTAAAACACCCTTTGACAAGACAAAATTATTCTTTATCTCTGTTGATACAATATCACAGAGAAACAAAACAAATCAAACTTAAGTACAAACATTCCTTACACTACTGGTTATCACGGAGCTTTAAATAATGGTCTCCTTTTCATCAAAGTCCACACAGTTTAGTTATCTTCCTCAGCACATCTGCCAAAGTGATTTGCTTGCCATTAGCTTTAAGCCATGTCCTACCTAATTTCACATGAATTGTGCTACTGCATAATAATGTCATCATGCAAAAAAAAGCCTTCCACCAATTCAAGAGAAATATGCCTCCATGAGCAATAATTCCCTTGATGTACTTGCCCTCATGAAACTTCATTCTTCTATGAGGCAAACAAGAAAATGTGTACTGGAAGTGGGGAGGATGGGTGGGAATGTGTGAAGAGGTATCTAACAGAAATATATTTTCAGGTGAGGAAAATGTTAACTTCTGAGATGATACTTCACCTCTTCGCACAGTTTAGTTAGAATCCTACAGTGAAATGGTGAGCCCCTTTAGAAAGTGCCTGAAGGAAGCCCATGGGATGTGACACCAAATGGTAGGGTCTTCATAGGGGACCACCCATGGTATATCACATCTTGACTCATCCAGGAATACTCTTTACCCATGTAGGAAAGAGACACAGAAGCCAAATTTGTGAACTTGCCTATTGGAATACTTGCTCATAACTTGTCAGACAGGTAATACGTGTAGTGTGGTTGAAACAAGTTCAGACTGTACCTTGTGTGTACACCTCAATAATACCATCAGACTCTACAGGACTACACCAGCTGAAGGAGGAGGGCACTGTAATTATACAGTATGGATCTGTATTGTGTTCACCTTGACTCTACTGAACAAATAATGATTGCAGAAGAAGGAAATGTTAAGATATATATATATATATAT
>NW_013672071.1:33612-38646 GCF_000517525.1 Limulus polyphemus | reverse complement strand
TGTAAAGTTAGACTTCGAACTCAAGCTGAAAGGCAGGCTACTCAAAGACAGCAAAAAACTGTTGAACAGCACAAAGCCAGAGTTCAGTCAGAATCATCAGAGCAAGCTGGATACAGACAACAAGAAACTTCTAAACAACATCAATCCAGACTTCAAGCACAAAAATTAAGACAAATAACTTACAGAGAGCAAGAAACGGAGGATCAACATGATGTACGACTTCAGGCTCAAAGAACAAGACAAGCTCAAACATGATCTAATTTCAAATAAAGCTTTGTTTGATTAAATGCTTTTTTATTTCTCGCATCACAGCTTTTGTCTACTTACTGAATAATTTGCTGAAAAAAATATTGACCTATACATTTCAAATCTAAATTTTTCATTGTGCAATGCCGGGTAACTCAGCTAGTACATATATATATATATATGCAGGAAGGCACTGTATTCTGCAATATAGGTCCAGTATAACTCTTAAACTAAACATTCTTGTATATCCAACAAGCCCACAACCAAATGGCTAGTCTTTTTTCAATGAAAGAGGGGCTCTCAATGAGAAATAGTACATATTCTTCTCAAAATCCACAAGTGATTGAAATATAGTGACCTGTGGAAGCTGAAACCCCTCAGGAGATGAAACATCCAAAAGATATAGAGAAAAAAATGAATGTGTGGAAAGTCCATGTATCATCCTGGAGATGTAAGGGAATGAAAAAAAGGTGAGGAATCATATGCAAAGAAAGATGAAATAGTCTGCGAACATTCATATACCACAACAAACATGTCAATGGAGGAATTGATGGACCTAACCCATAAGGGAAGAAGTCCATAGAAAAGAGGGTTCCAGGGAAGGGACAGATGAAGGTGGGGACCTAAAAAGAGATAGATGTGTCATAAGGCACACAGAACAACCCAACAGGACACAGAAGAAGAGCCCCTGGTGCAAATGGTCCAATAGAGAAGAGATGGAAGGGAGATAGGAGAGAAGTATGGTGTATCTTCCAAGTGGTCAAAGTCTGAGGAAGAAAAGATAGGTCTAGGAAAAGGAAAAGTGCAGTGTAAGAGGGTCAGAGAAGCATCTATAGGTAAGATATCAGAAAAGCGGTAATCATAGGGGAGAAGTAGGAGGAAATAAGTTAAGAGATAAAGATATTACAAAAGTCAGGAAGTCAATGGTTTGAATGGGACATGAGAAAAATGTGACAAAAATAATATTATGTTAATGGAAAGCCGAGCCCGATGGGCAACATATCAGGTAGAATTCAGGCATGAGAGTGGAGGGAAGATAACCCTCTATGAGGAAGAAAAGTATGAGAGTGTGAAGCAAGAGAGAGACGATAATGAGAAGAGGAAAGGGGAGACAAAATATCAAGCAAACCAAGGTGAAAGTGGCCAAATAAGTGCCAGCAATAGGAGACCAATAAGAGAGTAGGTAGAGAGAAAGTAGTAAGAATAGGCCTGGCTAAGAAAATTGACTATCAGAGTCAAAGGATAAGTAATACAGGGTCATAAGAGAGGAAGCCCAGAGATAAACAGGGTGGTAAAAGCATCCAAAAGCGGTGTGTCTTACCAAGAGTAAACCCCACGGAAGACATTGGGTTATAGTGGCTACTCCACTGAGAGAATATAAACTGGCCGAGAAAGGCAGTCCATCACCAAGATTGAAGCCCCTGGCAAATGATGTGAGCAGGCTCAGAATTGTATGCCCAAAAACAAAAGAAAATTTAACGGTTTTATACTATTCTAAGTTTGTAAAACACAAAAGCTATAAACTTTTTTTAATACTGGGTATTTGAATATCATAATTCCCACAAAAAGTTAGTAATTCCGTACTTGTTCATTCTTGTAAGTGTTTGATCACAGGACTGTTCTGCAGTTCTTTTATTTCCTGACAGGTCACGACCCCCACTGCCTGTGTAGAAGAATTCCTCTCCATTATCCTAAAATTAAAAAAAAAACAAAAAAAACTAATATGAATAAGTTGATTTTTTAATTGAATAACTGTCTACAGTAGAAGTGTGCCAATATTTTCTTAACAACAAAGATGTTTATGAAAAGATAAGAAATGTACCAAAGACAAAAGACAGTTTCAAGTAGACCCATATGGTTCATAGAACAAATCCTAACATTTTCCGACTTGAAAAATAAAATAGCTAATAATTCATGTGTTAAATAAGTTTAACAGAAATGTATTATATGGTATCAATCTTGTACAGGTGATAAATAATCTTTGGTGCTTTAAGAAGATAGGCTTGATAATCCATGGTACAAGACTTTTTTTGTTAAACTAAAGTAAAAAAGTTTCTTCACAACCTTTGTAATATATATATATATGATGTTCAACAAACAAAATTACTGCATATTTCCTTCACTGACCAAAATTAGCTAATTTAATACCTAGAATCTGTGCTACAACTAGATGCTCACTACTTTGCCAATTACAATTAGTATCACAAACTAGCCAGTAGAAAAGCCTGCTATTCACCACACCAGCAATGGGAATCTATAAAACTACAAGGAATCATGGCCAAGTTTATTTTCCATTCCATTTGTCTTTCTTCACGCTCCTTAATGTTTCATTATAATCTGTATTTGTACATTCTGTGAGAAAATAAATAGCACAGATTGCATCACAATGAAATTTTTATTTAACCCAGGAAAGTACCACTTTTAGGATGTTAAAAAATGATCTCAGGATAGTAAATATCATAAATATTACATCTCCACTAGCATTTTATTTACATCTTCAATCTGCAAATTGACAGCCTTTTGATACTGTCAGCACCATTGGCTTATAATTTTGGCATGTTTCTTTCTTTTTGGCATTGAGAATACCCTATTTAAATTGTTGCATCTCCCTGACCTGAAAAATGGTACAAATGTAGTTGCTCACTTATAAAGTTATGAGTACTACATATTTGTCACAGTGGAAAATTTAAAATGTTTGAAAAAAAAAATAATTTAGACCACAAAATTATATACAATTCAATTACTATCAATAAATGTATGCAGTGACTATACTTACAGCAGTCATAATGTCATTCTAATGGCTATGGTTACTACATTACCACTATGCATGCACAAGGTATTTTTGGAATTGATATTTACAAGTCTCCATTGCCACCAGGTACTGTCATAAAAATAGCTACTGTTGCTTAGGTTATCGCATTTTGAGCCATAGAGTAGGCCTACTAACTATTGCACTTACAGATCCATAGATAATTCTACACTTTGAAATGCACTAAAAATTTCTTATCTCAAACAAAGCATAATCAAAATTATCTGAAAAGATAATTCTATCATTCAGAATTTTCTCCTTACTGCATCATCTTCATAGCCTCCAGCCAGAACAATAGAATACGATCCTTCATTTTCCCTTCCATGGATGCCAGCAACATGTGGCCGATGGACTCCAGCTTCTGAGCCCTAGATGTTAGTAAACATTCAGTTTACAACATTCTTTATATATATATATATATATATACATACACATACACACACACACACACATATATATATATATATATATATATATATATATTAATAACGTGTCAAAGATAATAATAAAAGAAATTTCTCCAAATAGATTTTCATATAAAATTTTTTAAGCTGCTCAATAACAAGCAACACAAACATCTAAAGGACCTCCAAGACTGAATGACTTGTAAAACTTGTGGTGATTGAATGTATAGATAAGCAAAATAATAATGGAAGTAACAAATATGTTAATTTTCATATTCAAACTCTTTTTTTTTTTATCATACTTGGTTTATTATTTGTTTCAAACCCATATTTATGAGTAACTTCTGATATTAGATGTATATTGAAAGAAATGTGTAGAAAATATTTACATGCAAAATGTCTGTTTTAGGAATGGCATTAAGTAAGAATGGGACAAACATCCAATCTGACTGGATGTTTTACACAGGCATGATACTACTTGCACATGAATCATACATAATAGATATTGCCTCATCTAATGATTTCTACTAGCCTCTAAACATAGAAACATTTTCCTGCAACTAAAGTGCGAGCCTTGTTAGTTGTAATAGCTGAAATATGGATAGTCATTAAGTAGTTTAGATATCACACCCACCTGTTGTGTTGCCACTGTATTCCACAGTAGCAGTAACAATGGCAAGTTCAAACCAAATAATAGTCTCAGCAGAGGAGTAGGGTGTAAAACACTATCTCATGCCACCATGTGCCATACTACCTTAAAGGGCCAGCAGTGGCTGCTTACATATGCATAACTTTACATCCTTATAAAGTTTTTAAAATACAATGAAGTAACTGCAGTAGATCCTTGTGAAGCAACTTGAAATTTTCTAGGAAATTTCATGAATTGCTTCAAGAGTTTTTAAGTGTTTAAAAGTATTTAGGAGAAAACTTAAAGGTTTTTTAATGAAGTAATTTGAAGATTTCACCAACTGTTTCAAGAGCTTTGAGTATTTAAAAGTACTTAGAGTAAAAGTTTAAGGGTTTGAACGAGGTCGTTGAAAAATTTCATCAATTGTTTCAATAGCTGTGGATATTTAGAAATACTTAGAATAAAAGCTTAAGAGTTTCAATACAAGCAAGCAAGTAAAGATAGATAGAAAAAGAAAAAGGGAGGCGACAATGGGACGCCTGTGTTATGAAATAAGCCTTGAGAAATTAATAAACAAGAACTTGGTTATACAAGAGGCAACATTCAGAAGTAAGCAGCAAAACACGTGCATTACTTAAAATAAGCTTGAGAGGCGAGCCTGGGAATCAGTGACCCAGGGTCAGTAGCAGAGTTAGTAAGAACTATTGCATCACAAACAGGATGTGAACGCCAATACATGTGATAGTTGGATGAAGTGTTGGCCTCGTTCTCTTAGCACTATGGAAGCTACAGAAAAGTTCAGATTTAGTGAATCATCTCGGCACTTTGAAGCAGTATTAGTTACAGTACATGGGTGTAGCAGCACAAGTGAATAGGCGGCCGGCTAACACCATTTATCTATGACCAATAACTTGAGAGTTTTGGTTTAGGTTCTGGATTAGCCCGGG
>NW_013672071.1:21932-33105 GCF_000517525.1 Limulus polyphemus | reverse complement strand
ACTAGGAAATGAGTTTAAAAACCCATGTCAGAGACTGAAAAATCAGTTCTCCGGGACAGCAAAAGTTCTCCACCAGTTCCCCAGCAGTTCTCTCCAAGAAGAAAATGAAGCTGAAGTTTTCTAATGTGGCTACAGCCTCCAAAACTCCAACTCTACTGTAAGTATAGTCTCTCTCTCTTGATCAGCTAGTGTAAGAAGTATTAAGTCTAAATAGTAAAGTTTTATCAGTAATATTTTGATAAGTTGTATGTTAACTGTGTAATGGTTTTTATAACATGTAATTGATGTTAATAAATATTATTTTTGAGTGTATATACTGTTGGTCTGAGACTCATATTCTTAGTCTAACTGTAAGGTGAGGGTTTTGAGAACAATAGTGGTTAGGGTTTGAGAAGTTGGGGCTAGGTGTTAATCGGAATAATGATTCTTAAACGTGTCAACATCACTGTTTCTGAATTTACTTTCACTGGCCTCACTTTTGGAAGTCAAGTGAAGCTCAATTTCCCACAATGGCCAGAATAGCAAGGCATTATCTCTCCACACCTCTGACCAGTGTAGACAGTGAACAGGCTTTTAGCTCCTCTGGCAATATTATCAAACACGAAAGGTCAAGGCTTTTACCTGAAAATGCGGAAATGCTACTATACCTCAAGTACAATTAAAATAAATTCCAAACATACAGACATTCTGCAAACTGGTGTGCACATTTTTGTTAGTTAATTTTGAAAGTTGAAAGTAATGTACTGGTACTCATTAAAAAAAAAAAGTCAAATATTATTAGCCAATTTTATTTATTTTTTAATTTAACATTCCTTCTAAAAATCTAGAAATTGTTAGGATTTTACAACCACAAAAACTTGATCACAAATTAGTCTAATCAAGTGAGATGGTTAGTTCAGCTTTATACCTAAAAACATCATTTTGCTTTCAATAAAATTCATAATTCCACTTCACGAATAGAGAAAAAATGTAGAACTATGTGTTTTTGTAAATATTTTAACTCACAGTAAGTTTAATAATACAGGTAACAACATGTGCTAAAATTCTAAGATGGCTATATGTAACACACCTGGTATACTACAAGTGACAATAAAATGAAACCTGAAGAGCCAATGACAAGAATATGTAACACATCTGAAGTGCATTGACTTCAATGAATAAAAAAATACTTCAAAAGCTGCAATACATTGACACGAATGTGTAACACACCTGTACTCGAAACTTCCACATCATCCCAACTTCTATTCCAGGAATTGAACCAAAGTGATTGGGGGGCACAAGAGTACATTCTTTGGTTCTGCCAACACAAGCCATACCTTTACCCCAGTCACGGTTAGAGGCTGAACTAGCAGAGGCCATTTTAGCTTTCTTTTTACTTTTTTTCAGTTTTTCTCCTGCTCGCACAACCTCCGTTTCATCATTTTTACATTCTGGACAATACCTATGAAAATATCAGTATTTTTCCTGTCAGAAATGTGTGTTGTTAAGTCTCATTTTAATATGACAATACATATTTATGTATAGCAAACAAAACATATAAAGCACTTGTTAAATATCTTCTGTCTAAATTAGTGTTTCTCAAACTTTATTGTTCACAAACCACAATGGAATCTGTACACTATGCAACCTTTCAACAGACAACCTGAGAGAGCCCATGGACAACCAGACTGAGAACCAACTGTTTAGATAATTAGCTTATAAACATTATGCATTAACTTCAAATAGTGTAATTTATTTTTCTATGATACTCCCTCTACAAAAAACCTTATATCATTATAGGCAGAAGTAGAAACCTATTTGCACCAATGCTCTATACCACAAAGTATTTACATTTTCTTAAAAATATATCTGAAATATTACTGCCTTTAACAATGATGCCACAATATAGACTTTCAACTTGTTTCAAAATGTGTATATCTATTAACTATTTTAAAATAAAATACCAAATTCAGTAGAATAAAACGATAAGAAAATATTAAACATGAAATCAAATGCAAATTCTAAGGTAAACTAATATATTACATATTTCATTACCATTCTTCAATATCGGGGATATCTGGAAGAGGAGGAGTAAGGCACCATATGTGATAAGACATGTCACACTCATCGCACATTATCTGCTTCCCTGGTTCATCTTTACCTCCACAAATATGGCAATTACAGAAACGACACTTGCGACTTGCAATGTCTTTACAGTGAGAACAATCAGGTTTGACTTGCCCTAAGTTTTAAAATTTGTTAGGTTATGTTACTGTTATTTAAAGTTTATTATACTTAAAAAAGCATTTCTGTGATTTACAAGTTTGTCTAATTAAGCTTACACAATTCTCTTGTTAATAGTAAAAAAAACATTTAAAATCACAACTACACTTTGAACTGAGTTGTTATTACAATGACATCAGAGACAAAATTAATGTATATTTGTTAAATAATTTCACAAGGAAGAAAATCTTGTTTTTGATAAAAATCTCTCTAAACTTATAAATTCTTTATTTCAAATATATTCCCCATCCTGAGAAGAAAATCAGCAGAGAAAACAAAATGTAGAATATTATTTTGATAGAAGAGAACATTAATCACAAGGACTCAGCTAGGGGAATGAATAAGAACTAAGACTAGAATATATAAAACTTAAAAATAGTAAAAAGTGGTTGTATGTTTCACATATTTAAAGTAAAGTGCATTAGACCAGACCTGTACTCAATGAAAGCACAAAATACACTTTTTAACTGCACTGAGAAGATGACTGAAAAGCTGAATTTTTTTCTAGTTCCTAGGTGCATTAAACATTACATTTCCACAATCTTATTTGTTCAGTGAGGTACACTTTCTACAGATCTCACAGACAAATAAAGCAACCTTCCACCCCATCATTTATCATGTTCATGAACTGATACTATTTAAATATAGGCAATACAAATGCGATCCGGACATTTTGTTACAAACATTTAGTTACTGGACATTTCGTTACTGCCATATTGTTACTAGGACATCCTGTGATGGATGCATTGTTGTTACGTGGCAGTTTTTGTTACGAATACTAATTTTGTGACTGGTAGTTTTCTAAATATAAAATTGATTGGTGACAATAACAAAAAAATGACAATAGATCGTAAATTGTACAACCATTTGGGGACCATTAAAAAATTACATAATGCTATGGGGATGAGAGGGTGTTTAAGCCTATAGGGGTAAGGGTGTTGGATGTATTCATGTAACAAAATTCACCAATCACAAAAAACACTAGCAGTGAAACCTTTCCTAATGATACGATGGCAACCATAACAAAATGTTTTTTGTAACAAAAAGTCCATGTCATAAGCTGTCCGTATCAAAATGTCCAAGACTCATACAAACAAGTGAAAAACTTTAACACAAAAGATTGGAAGCAACAGTGCAAAACTGAAAAGAAACAATAAATGTAAATTGCTAATTTGGTTTCTCCCAAGTTTTGTTAAATACCTAGATACTTCACATGGTCATATTTTTGGTCATTTTACATGTATTACTTCAATAAATGACTAAGCACAAAATATCTACCATAGACTAATATAAGTAAAATCACATATAAGAACAACAATCATGGACAGGTATTATTGACAGATACCTTTCTACATTCAAATCTTACACATGGTTTTGAATACCAAATAGAATTATGTGAATTGTAATATTTCCATCCTATACATGTTACCTTTATCTAAACGTTTAATTTCTAATCACTCTTCCTATACCAGGTCAGGTGACTCCAAGACACCACATCAAAGAAACTTTAAAACAAAATACATCTGTCAGAATTATCAAATGCAAGAATATTTGTGCAAAAAACTTACTGTTGTAACAAGAAATAAGTAAAAAATTGCTAAAATCAAAGCTTTATTTAAATATCTCCTCCATTCAGTAACTTGCAGCTTTCTTATAACATTAAAACAGTCTAAAAAGTTTCTCAAACATATTTTACAATATATATTCCAAGAAAAATATTTCTGGAAAACCTAATTCATATTTTATATCCTGAATTTATATTAACAATCTTGCTACAGGTTTAATTATGGTCAGGGGTCAAAGGGCATGTCATCATGTTTGTATATTTACATTTAAAATTTTGTTGATGTTATAATTTTCCTATATTGAAAATGTATTTCTGATAGGTACTTATGTCAGTTCACATAAATAGCTATTCTTATTCAGTGCTGCCCCTCTATATACAAACTTTTTTCCTCATGCCACAAGCCTTGAGCTCCCAAGTATCCTATGATCAATGTGGTTCAACTGCATATTACATGTAAATCATCATGTGACAATAGGGGTGCAACAAACCTTCTTGATGCATGTGACTCCCTCTATTCAATTCTATTGAACTATCACTTCAAGTTTTGGTAGAAAACAGAAGCACCGGTTTTCAGTGGGGAAGAAGGGTGGGAAGTGTGAAAGGAGGTAAGTACCTATTGGAAATACATTTTCAGTATAGGAAAATTATAACTTCCAATATGATACATTACCTCTTCTCACATAAATAGCTAGAATCCCACATTGAATAGGTGGAGGGACTGGTGCAAGGGAAAGAAAGAAGCATTCTTTGAAAGCTCTCAAAAGACACCCTAAAGGGGGGAGGACTATACATGGGAGACCACACCACTTCTGTACCAGGTATACTCTATGCCAAGTGAGGAAAGAGGTGTTGTCAATGTGGGCGGAAAATGGGAGAAGCACATCCAAAAGAGAGAAGAATGGTTGGATAGGGATCCGATTTACCAAATACAGGAATCTCAATCTCATTGATGTCAGTAATGTGGGTGAAAGTAAAAAGGATATGCTCAAAGGTGCAGAGTGGCTAGGGTGCAATGGTCCATACACGGCAAATCAACTGCATCCATAACCCAGCCACCAGAAACTGACATCCATGGGGGGTAGGATGAGAATCATATTGTCAGTAAGTCAACTACAGTCCAAAACCCAGTCACCAGGAACCGACATCCATGTGAGGTTAGGAAAGAGGATCATACCATCACAAGTCAACTAAAATCCAAAACCCAGCCACCAGGGGGTAGGAAAAATGATTATACTATCTTCACCTCAAGTTCAGCAGCCCGGAGGGAGATATACCCACTGATCTATGAACAGAGCACATGATACCAAATTGAGAAAATGTTGTACTGATCTGGGAACCCGACATCCACAACACGGCAGCAGTGAACATGCATTCAATTGAGTGAGGGAACAGAGACACCTGTAATACATGTGTGAGGAATTATGTTGATTGGTTCAGCTCTGAATCCAAAACCCAGTCACTGGGAACTGACATCCATGTGGAGGTAGGATGAGAGGTCACAATTGAAGGGGTGAACTGCAATTTTGATGGCTCACTCCAAAGTTACAACACCCCCCTTAGATAAACCCATTCAGAGATAGAGCATCAGATTGGAGGACATCTCATCATCTAAACCATCAGAACACCACAACCCTACTCTCAACTGAATGGATTCATTAGTATTTTCATCTTATATATCAATCACATTCAGGAAGATGCCTCCATGGTTCACCACTCCAGTGGCTTACAACTGGAAAGTGGCAACTCCCAAACTCCACTGGAAGAAAAAAGGGGAGAGAAAATGCAGTGGAGAGTTCGTAGAAACATCAACACTAGAAACAGTGCAACAGGTGACTACAAAAACCCTATTTTGAAAAGCAGACCACTCCTGATTTATTCAACATAAGGAATGGCAGGGATGGGCAGCTATCCTCTTCTGCTTTACCCATGAAGTCCATGGATTAGTATGGTCTGGAACAGGCATATTAATGAAGCAAATACATTGCAAGGAAAACATACAAGCAATCTTGTGGAACACCCCATCTCAACAGTGTGTATTTAGTGGCCATTGTAGTTATAATTATTAAGTCATCATGGCCTGACAGTGCAGATTTGAGTAATTTAAATATACCTGGACAGGCACTGGTTCACCACAGAGTGGGATCTGTAGAAAAAAGGGGCATGCTGCTGAAAAATAGAAGGTAATACAGACAATAGATAACTTAACCAGTTACAGTCTCACTGAAGTCTGAAGAATGCCGACAGGTGGAAGGTGATAATCAGACAAGAAAGAAACAGCTAGCTGATGCAGATAGGGAGAGATGAATGTATGCAGTGTGGTCCACATGCCCAATTGAAGAATTTCCTACAATGGAGGATAAAGGTAAGACATCATGGAAAAGGTAAGCTGCATAATCTGGTGAGAAGACACCTGGAATAAATTACAGGAAGAAGGAGACAAGCAAGTATAAGCCAACTGAACTAAAAGCTGAACTCAACTGGTAAAAGTGGAAGGAGAAAGGTCATGAACAGAGGATAGTTGCCACTGAATGAAGAGGGAAGAATGGGCACCATGGAAGGAAGCCATGTGGGCAATATAACAACAAAGAGCACGTATGGGACATAATAGCCTATTCGGATCAGACTGGGAATATAGGTGAGAAATAGAAGGAAGGCAGATCGGCGAGGAGGAATTACCCTCACTGAAGTCTAGGGAAGGTAAGATCAATACAGATAAAGGAGAATATATATGGAATGATACAGGGTACATGAAACATCGATGACAAATAATGGATAAATGAAAAATCAAACACGAGGACAGAGGTTCAAATGGAGGTGAAAAGTAAAACAGTGAAGAAACCCACTGAAATCCCAATCCAGAATGACTGCACACCAAGAAGGTCAACTAACCTGGAAGGGACGCAACTGGAAACCAAAAAATGTGGGATAAGGCAGCCCTATAACCCATGATCAAAGTTCCTTGGTCAAACAGCCAAGTGAAGAAATCTATAAGAAGAGGAACAATGGGTTGAGCAGGTAAAAACCCCTGACCCAAAGACCAATGGCAGCAAATGTCCCACTTACATCAATAAAGATCTATAGAGAAAGGCAAATGGAACGTGCTAAAAACAAAGCAACTTGCCAGGACAATCCAGATCTCCTTACCAAGGACCCGATAAAATCCAGGATTGAAAACAAAGGGTAGGAAGGGATGGATGAAATGCTGTTGACAAAGGTTGACGTAGAAGGGATGGAGTAAGAGGAAGAGGTAATAGTGGGGGGCAGACTGGAGCTGGAGCAGCCATAGAAACCATGGTTGTGCCAGCCGGTAAGGAGCAATCAGAAGGACTTGACACAAAGTGGTGTGGTTGATCAAAATCACTCTGGGAAGGAGATGGATGGGAGGATACACATAAAGGTACTGTTGGTCAATCCTGGCTGAACGTATCAACAACCAGTGCAAATGGGTGAGGAACTGAAGACCAAAACAGAGGTAATTTGGTACTGAGTCATATGGCAAACACATCCAGGTGAGGAGTACCCCACTGAAGGCATAGCCACTGAAAAATGTGAGGTTCCATTGATTGTGCAGAGTCCACTGAAGAGAACTCATATACTCTAAACCCAAGGGGATAAGGGTTTCCATAAAATACCACATCCCCAAAAGCACCTTGCAAGCAGCAATAGAGGAGCAGTAAGGGTGTGTAGAACTGGAATGGAGTGTTGAAAAAAGATGCCCAAGTGGACAAAATATTGAGTAAGTATAAGGAAAGACTTCTCAGACTTGGTCAACCAACCCATCCGAGCTACCTCCAAAAGCAGCAGATGAGTGTAATGGGCAGACTCCCGTTCAGAAAAAGCTAACAGAAGCCAGTCATCCATGCAATGGTGTAAGCACAACCCCAAGAATGCTTATGTCAGGCAGAGCTTTGACCACTCGACAAAAGACATATGGGGCCGAAGCAAGCCTAAAGGGTAGAGGATAAAATTGATACACTACCCCATGATGAACAAACCGAAGATAGCACCTCAACCAACAATATATAGGAATATGCAGATAAACATTCGAGACATGTACCTTGGTCATCCACAGACCTGGAGAAAAAACCCACCTGAGGGTGAGAAAAGATTCCATGATAAAGTAGGGTAGAACCAAAAATTGATTGAGGTGGGACAGATCGATCACAGGCCACCATTCCTCAGTTTTCTTGGGTACCACAAACAGCCTGGAATAAGAACCTGGAGAAGGATGAGGAACAGGTTTGATGGATTTCCGGGAAAGAAGATTCTGTACTGTCTCAGACAGACGTTGACTGGTGGTAGGATCCTAAGGCAACAGAAAAGATACGAGTACCTGAAATAACAAAAGAAAGGAAAGGAAGTGAATGATAAGTCCCTCAGATAATACCCGATTAACTCAAAGATCTGTGGCAAAATCTTCCCATAGAGGAACAAAATTGGTTAAGCAAGCCCCCACTGGACTTGTACTATCAGTGACATGACCATCTGCATTGAATAATACCACAAGTGGAGGAACCCCTAGGGGAAGGAACTGATAAGGACTGGGAAGGAGGAGGAGGGGAAACAGTAACAGGGGATTGTCTAGGCTCTGAATGAGACAAACAATCAACCAAAGATGAATTGGTCAAGTGCTGTCTCATTGTTTCCACACAAGATTCTAATGTCTCAGGAATATATCCAAAAACAGACAGTTGGAGAAAAGTGTCCATTCGTAAGTCCCGAAGATAAGTATGTGATAAACAAATTTGTGACAATACATTGTCTCTCCCCAGAAGATCCCAACAACAGAGAAACTATGTGTGTAAGGAAAGAGCCGAAGAAGACAAACGTGCCAACATGGAAGTAAACAGGGAGAGGGTATCTCCTGAAAAACCCTAAGGATCTCAGTGTAGTGCCTCAGGAAGAAGATGGATAGTGGACAAGTACTGTAGGAGAGTTGATAGGGTAAAATGAAGGCAAGAAAAATGGATGTGGGTTAAATGAACAGGATGATCAGGATCCACCTCCCACATAGGTAAAATCAATTCCAACTAATGAGAAGAAACGAAAATTTAGTCTGATGGTAGGCTAAAGCAAACTAATACGAAGCCCATGAAGGGCGAGGGATGCTAGCACCATCATGCTTAAAATCTGGGGAAACACAAAATACTGAGAGGAGGGGAAATGGTTAAAACAGAACACATCTGAGAAATCACGTCAAAAAAAAAACCCATATTAGGCCTAGCTGATTCCACAGTAGTGTATAGGAAGACACAACAAAACCAGGTGGAGTGAAAAGGCTGTCAAATTTCTTGTCATTCCAAACAGGTTCGACATGTTCAGGTGGAAAATGGGCAACACGAGAAGGTTGACTCATATACTAATCAATCTCGCATCAAAGGAGAGCCGATAATTCCATAGTCAAGTTCTCCCCACCTGCAGCTTGTTAAGTGTGCTGGTAAATGGGATTACTTCCAAAATGGTAACTTGAACTTCGGAATTCATTGTTAAAGAAGAATGACCAAACACAATAGTGTTAAAATAATGAAATGAAAAAGAGGGCAAAAAAAGTTATCCTTATGTTTAACTTTAGAATAAAGTACAAAAACAGTTGAATAAAAAATTTTCAAAGTTCACTAAGTTTAAAAAAATAACAGGATTAAAGAGCACAATGAAAAACATCTTGACACGAGCACTGCCAAATGAGAAGTGATAGTTCAGTAGAATCAATTAGAGGAAATCATGTACGTCAAGAGGGTGTGTCACACTCCTATTGGTGGAGGGTAGTTGCATGGTGATTTACATGCAAGATGCAGTTGAACTATGTTGATCCTGGGGTATATGGGAGCTCAAGTCTTGTGGTATGCAAAAAAATGTTTGCATATAGAGAGCAGCACTGAACAAGAATAGCTATATCTGTGAGTAGAGGTAAGGTACTGTATCGGAACTACTATTTTATGAATATATGCCAAGAACTTTGGTATCACATTGTAGATTATAATTCAAATCTAATCAAAAACACATTAGGTGTGATAAAAAAGGTGTAGGCAGAAAAAAAAAATTGGGTGTGACTTAAACTGGATGACCTAACTGGTAGCTACACTTACAGCATTGATAAGAATTTAACAGCAAATATTCATTCGTTAGTTAGCCAGGCTGCATTTTTTGTTCAACTTGGGACATGATGGTGGGTAAAATAAAACATGCAGCTTAGCTAATTAATGAATGAATATTTGCTGTAAAGTTCTCATCAATGTTATAAGTGTAGCTACCACTTTGGCTGCCAATTTTGATTTCAGTCGCACACTCTATCCTGTTTTTGCCGCATCTTTTTTTCACACCTAAGGTGTTTATTTATTAGATATCATGACTTTTTGTCAATACACACCAACAAACCACAGCAAGTAAGAAAGTGACACTCTTTAGGATCACAACCCTATTATTCTAAACAGATCTTTATTGTACAGAACCAAACAGATTCTTTAAAATATATGATGGTAGTTTTTCCTCTAAAACATTTATAGTAATGCCATGAAATTTAGGTTAACAGTTTCTTCTCATAACCGCATGCAATTGGTACAGCTATATCAAGCATCATTATTTATACTAACTGCTTAAGCAAATATCCTGATGCTAAACGATCTTTAATTAGGATAATTTCAAAAATTTACAAAATTTGTGCCGAAAAGGTGGCATTGAATAATCAATAACCATGCACCCATATGATTCTTTAAAAAACTTTAGCTAGAGACTGCTAATCTAGTTTGCTTAGCCTAACCAATATTTATGTAGCTGCACTTCCTTCATCTCATAGTTTTGCTGCTCTAAATCAGCCGTTTTTAATCCTAATTACAAAAAACTGAAAATGGTTCATTTTTACTCTTAGGTAAAGCTGTAGTAAAAATGTTACACCAATAGTTCACGTGACTTTTTGCATAGGCATGCAAAAATTCTGGTCAAAATTGAGCAGTTCTTGTTGAATAACTTTGCACATTTGGCTTATATTTATACCAAATGAAACTCCTAATTGTTGTTTGAAAAGATCTATCAGTGTACCAAATTTGAAAAAAAACTCACAAAAATTAAGTATGTTTTTCTATCAAATAAATGTAATGTTAGTTAGACATGGGTGAAAGTTCAATAAAATAAAAATTATATATATATATAGACGTATAATGTTATGAGATTTAAGCTATTTAGACTAAATATTTATGATTTCTTGTTATAATTTGGAGTTATTCTAGAACAAAAAAATCATAATTTATATCTATTTCCTAATTTTATCTTGGTTACGAGGATGATAAAATCGACTAAACCCATAGATACAATAGTGAAAATAACAGATAAAGTATTGTTACGTCTCCG
>NW_013672071.1:12993-20932 GCF_000517525.1 Limulus polyphemus | reverse complement strand
AGTACAGTTTTTTCTAGAAAAAAAAAGTTTGATAGTTACCTGGAAGTTATTAGAAGGTTATGATAATCTACAAACTTTTGTGAAGATACGCTTACTGTATTACAAGATATAGTATAAAAACTATAACAAGCACAAAACAGTTACAAGATTGGTCCCTGGGACCAAACTCATAGTGAGAAAGAGATTGAGAGAGTTAAAAGGCACATGTTTTGACCTATGGCTGAGTAGTAGTAGTAGTAATTAAAAACTATTTTAATTTACTGTCTTACTACCTCATTTTGTTTTCAGACCCACCTACGAAATTAACTTCAATACATTAGATGAAGTCAATGTTTCTATATAAAAAAAAATATATAAAAATCCAAAGTTCAACTAAATTATCCTTATTGTCATTAATACAGATTTAAAACAATTAGACAATTTTCCTTCAGACATTAGAAAAAAACAGCTACAAACCTTTTCTATATCTGTAGTCCCACCCAAGCAACCAGCCAGTAAGAACTAGATTACATTTAAAATGTTTATATACACACTATAAGTTAGCTAATTAATGAAGCCTATGAATAAAAAATTATGAGTAGATATATATACATATTTGGAAGTGTTTTCATCTACATTTTACAAGCATACTTCTTTTAGTCAGTAGAAGAAAATTTAAGCAGGTAACTGAAAATAGAAAAAAAAATAAAAACTTTAGATTTTTTGAAAACACTATAGTACCTAAATTTTAAATTTATTTTAAAGGGAAAAAAAGCATACTTTTGGCTGGTGATTCTAAAGAGGCAGATGTATCACTTCTTTCACTATTTAACTCAATTTCCTTAGTCTCCTCAATTTTGAACACTTCATCTGTGAACAAGATCTTGCAGTTGTCTAGTGGAGCCAAATCAGACCTGTAGAAAAAAAAAAAAGAAAAAACCTTTAAACACTTTAGGCCTACTTATGCTTCACGACAAAGAATATCTTTAAAAGATGTTACATTATGTGCATGAAAAGAAAAAGCAAATTAAAAGTATGTAGTTGCATATTAAATAAATATATTTACATCACAGCAGAAAGATTTTTCTTAATTGTAAACAAATACTTTTGTCATACAAATAAAATTACCATACAACTTTAAAAATCTGTAATGACTAATTTTTATAGTTAAGCCTAGTTAAAACTGTTTGTTGGATTAACTTTTATAAAATTTCAGTGTATTTAAAAAGGAATTATCATTTTTACCAAGAACATTTCACTATAAAAAGAAAAGCATCCCACTTTTCATAAAACAAGCTCTGTATTTTAAGAAGTTTTTGTTTTCAGACCCACCTACAAAATTAACTTCAATAAACATTTAGAAATATATTACTTCATATGGAAAGTACATTTTTCATTTATACTCATCTAGTGTTTTAAAAGTGGTTAAGGCATATATAAAAGTTAGGTTATTGAAAGGCATATGCCAGAATTATTTGGATAGCAGAATGGTCTTAAATTCACTTTTGAAAAGAAAGGTTTATAAAGGTGTAAAAAAACTAAACCAAGCAAGCTTTCACACATTAAGTCAGGGAAAGCTATATTTCTGACATTGCTGGTGAAGGTTGACTATGCTCAAAACTGAAGTACACATCTTAATTTGATATAGGTTTTGTTACTTACTGTGATTTCATGTAAAAATAAAAAATAGTATGGTTTAGAAAGTAAAAATCATATATTCGTACACATTAAAAATTAACCAAATCACCAAAAAGTTGTCATTGTGGTGATTAATTAAGGCTAATTTTCACACATTTAAGAGGTACAAATAGTGTAAAAACTTAAAAAATATCAAATACTTGTACAACACTTGTACATACCCCATGTATATTGTTCCATAAATCTCTTTAACAGTTCTAGTGTTTTTCTTCTTTGATATTAAACAGTCATACCAATAACCTCTTTCATCAGGGTCCTCTATATTGTAATTGACCATATATGTTTCACCTACTTTAATATTGTCAAACTTCATGATTGTTCGTGCTCGTGGACGGATCTCACTTAGTTTGAGCTTGAACGGTTCTTCCTCTTCATAGCTGAATTTGACACAAAAATATATTAAAAACTTGTTCACAATATAGGTAGCATTTCTTGTTATGTTGAAAATATAATTTAAAGGCTTATCTCAAAAAATCAAGAAAAAATAACTGGACAACTACCACTACTATTATACAATCCTAAAAAAAACAATAACACAGTAGATTCTTCCTTCACACATATATATTGGTTTAATTGTCATCTCTATAAGCTAACATACGAACTTCCAATAATATCAGTAAACAAGTAGCATAATTCTATCAGAGGTACATAATAAAAAAACTGACAAGAAACTGTTTCATCCACTGAGATTAATCACAAAAAACAATAATAATGACTTCATCCACCACAATAATTGAAAACTTATTAACAATGTAACAAACTAAATTCTCTGAAAACTTTTCAAATTAATCTGATACTACAAGAAGTAATGTTGTAAGAACAAGCTCTTAGACACCTAAACTTAAAAAAAAAAAAAGAGTAAAATCAAATGAATATTTTAAAACATCAGTAAAGCCTTATGAGAGATCATAATGGTTGAAGGATGTCCTGACTCTCAACAAACAGAAAACTAATTACTAAATCCAATCATAATCCCTCAACTCATCAATACTTTTCTTAACCTGCCAAATCTAAATAAACAGTTACAAGCTTTTGAATGTATTACACTAAAATGTGTTTCATAAATCAAGTCACAAATTACAACTTTTTTTTTTCAAACCTATAATTATAATAATTAAATTAACATTTTTCTACGGTACCATTTCTTTCCCATAAAAAACTAAATCAAAAATCTTAATGTCATATTCTGTTTAATTACAAGAAATTACATCTTTAAATTTTTATTGATAAATGACTAAAAATGTACACTTCTACTGTACTTACTCTTCGAACATCACTTCGTACACAAGACCATCACTGGAATTTTGATCTTCTATTCCTAATGATGACAAAGTCTTCCTTTGATACACTGCATTAAGACCACTATTATGCTCAGAGCTACCATTTTGTTCAAGGTTAGAACCCTTTTCTTTTACTGACAAGTTATTTACACACTCTGTTTCATTATCTGTTCTTTCTACAAGCTTCTTGTTAGAGTTACTAACTTTCTCATCATTGTTATCTGTCTCAACTTCACACACGTTATCAGCCTTGCAGATGTTTAAAATCTTTGCTTCAAACCAAGCTCCAAGATTAATATCTTTGGCATCCACAAGACAACCAACCTATAGAGAATAATTTTCATGATGTATGTAACAAACTATAAAGTAAGATTCCCAAAGAGTCAAGCTTATCTTAATTTATCCATTAACATTTTAAAAGTAGAATTAAACAAAACATGCCTCAAATCAGGATTCATAATTTTAAAAGTCAAAAACCAATAAATGGAGAATTCTGACAATCTCCAAATTTGCTATGCAAATGAACACTAAAAGTAGCCCAGCAGTGGCACAGTGGTATGTCTTCTGACTTATTCTGCTAAAAACCGAGTTTCGATATCTGTGGTGGGCAGAGAACAGACAGCCCATTGTGTGTAGCTTTGTGCTTTATAACAAGCAACACTAAAAGTCATTAACCAATTCCAGGCAAAATAAATTAGGAACAAGAGAAAATTTCACATTAGAATTAGTTACCTTAAAATGTTAAACTCCATCTTTCAATTCTACGAACTTAAGCATAGTACTGTCAGGATTTGGAATATCATCAATCAAAATCAGACTATTATAATGGAAGGTCACGAACAAAGCTTAATGCAAATTGCACATTGGAAAACTACTGTTTTAAGAAACTGTTAGATAATGTGAGAAGAAAAAGCATCAATTTGTTTGCTTCCAGAGCAATATTATATAAATTTATATCAGTATATATGATTTGTGATTAAAAGTATTTTATATGAGCAGTTAGTCTATTCTTGGATGGTTAAACAACAAATTTGTCATAATCACTAAAATGTGATTAATCTTTTTCAAAACAATTACCTATTTTGACAAGTTTTTTACATCTCATTGCAGAATAAAAACTTGTGAAAATTTTTAGAGCATTCAATCTGTAGCACAAGAATCACATGGGCAGCATAGGTTGTTACCCACCCAGAGATTGAGTAGCAGGGGATGTTGAGAAGAAGAAATGCAAAATATTCATTATATTCAAAGTTAAATGCAAATATTCCACAAAAAATATTTGCAAATTTAGGTCCAGGTCAATTTGTTAACATCTTGTGGTTTTAATTACTTTTAGGAAGACCAGATTCATGACTTGGGTAGGTAAAAGTATTATTCAACAGATGCGAACAAAAAGTTGTAACTCAAGAAATGACTAACCTCAAATTGAAAATAAAGGAATCAGATCAAGGGAAAAAAGCATATGATTTGCAGCTATTAGACTGTACAATCCTATTTAGGGAAAGGTCCATGCTTGGCTTTGTTGTACTTATTTAATAAATAATTGGTTATATCTTAAAAGATCATATTTTCCAATAATACTTACCTCCTCTCACACTTTAGCTTTATTCCCACAAAAGATTCTCTTCTTTGCCCATCTAAGTATTGGTATAAATTCTACCTCACTTGCTCCAGTTTTTATACCCCACTACATCGTCCCTAGTGATTTTAATCTTGTGATTGTAACCTTATGTCAGTGTGACATCTATACCCAATCTGTATACAAGCTTCCCATTACCCATTTCTTATTAATTTTTTTGAGACTGGCAAGATTATCAGACCTGAACACTGGCTATTGTGGGGAGGAAAGGCAGGATAGTGTGAGTATAGGTAAGTATTATCAGAAATACATTTTCAGTATAGGAAAATGTAAACTTCCAAAACACATTTACCTCCTCTCACTCCTTAGCTAAAATCCCACACTGACCAGGTGGATGGGCTGGTGAAAGCAAGATTCATACAGAAAGCATCTGCATAGAAAAATAGGTGTGCAAATTTGAGATATGTTAAAGCATGTCGGGATCCACACTACTTCTGGAACAGGTATGCTATTCAGCTATTTACCCAGATAAAGTGAAATCTAAATGTGGGTTGTAAAAACCAACCAGCTACAGAAACAACATTGTTCATTATTACGAGATTCATGCAGGCCCCAACCACAGAGATGAGGTTCCATGTCTCATCGTTGGAATTATAGGGCTTGAATGCAAAGCTAGATCCAAAGTGTAGTGGTTAGGATGTGAAGACTAATATGATATAACTGTATAATAGAAATATGATAGGAAGAAAATCCAACCCAAAAGTTACAGGATGTTGCATGTAAAGCCACCGGATTTATGAAGAGAAGGCAAGCAACATCTAAGTAGACAAACCCTAACTCCAGCCTGAAGAAGCAGAAAATGCAACAAACTGAACTCAGAATTACGGGCCCAAGCACCCAACCTGAAAATAACAGAATGCCACATAAGGGCCATGGGAATTATAAAGGAAAGGCAAGCAACATTCAACTAGACAAGTCTTCCCCCCAACCTGAAGAAGCCCAGAATGAAACAACTGAACTCAGAATTATGGAACCAATTCACACCTCACTTAACCTAGAATTATGAACCAAAATCCTAACTCATCAACCTGGGAGGCAGCCTCCTGCCCCTGGAATTACGAGGAAGATGTGGAACAAAGAAAGATCAACCAATGGTTTATGGACCTGATGCTCTGCATGAGGAATTAGTAGTAGTCGAGGACCCTCTTCCATGATCCTGGAATGTAAGAAAATGACCAAAAAGAAGGGCCACACTCACACAACCGGATAGCAAAGTGTCATCCCTGAACCAGAATTACAAGGAGGCTCCTACATAGGTTGGATCAGCTCTTCAACCGACATCTGGGAAAACCATCCAGGGTTAAAGGTAGGAGGGTATCCAGCTTTGCCCTCTTCTTCTTGAGATAAATAAAGAGAATAAACATCACTCAGGAGGAATAGCCCTCTGTCCACCACTCTAGCAACTGGAAACTGAGAGTGGTAAGGATTCTCTAGCTCCAGAAGAGGGGGGGAGGGTTCACATTGGGGAGTTCAGAGGAACAATGCTCTGGAGAGAGTGCAATAGGTGAACCACATTCCCTATTTTGAAAAGCAAACTAACCCCGATTTGTTCAGTTCAGGAGTTAGCAGGGATGGGCAAAGTCTTTTTGTCCTTTACTCATGATAGACCATGAGTGACAGTCCAGTACTGTATATTATATTTGATATAGAACAATTGTTCACCACCCAGAAAGCACCAAGGTGGTCTTCTGGAACAGTACATCTCAACAGGGCTCATTGCTACCATAAATTTAGTGATTAATCTCCTGGTAACTAGTGTAAATTTGTAAAAGCATACCTGATGAGGAAACACTCACCACAAAGTGGGATTAAAATGAGAATGATGAGGATGTCCCTGAAAATTGAATGGTACAAAAGAAATGAAGCAACTCTTTTGTCACAATCAGGACAGGGCATATAGAAAAGCTACGGGGGGAGTAATCAAACCCCATACAAGAAAGAGACTGCTAATTCATGAGATATAAAGGTGTTAGGTGTGGTTCACATACCAGTCTGTACAATTTCCTCCAGCGGACAATGCAACTGAGCTACTAGAGACATCAATACATATTGAATTTGATGAGATGAGACCCTAAAAAAGTCTCCGCTCCTCCAATGATAGACCAGAGTAAACTATCTGAACCAACTGACAAATCCAATTTGTCAAAGTAACAGGGGATAAGTTGCATGACACTGAAGGATCCCAATGAATAAATAAATGGTGATGTGGACCCCAAATGCTTCATTGCACATCATATAACATCAGAGAGCCTGAACAGGGCATGAAAGATAATCCGGATCTGAACAGTAGTATAAATGGGAAATGGAGGGAAGATGAATAGGAGAGAAAGCCTTACCTCCTTCCCTAGCTGCTGCAGTTTTAGGTAGAAAGAACCTGTCTGGATACAACAGAACACAGTCGGAATGGTACAGTGTCTTGTAAACACGAAGCACAAACGCATTTGAATGTCAATGTCAACTAGCCAATAGCAGAAGAAAATATGTTTTAAGTGAAAGATGATATAGTGAACATGACACCAAAGGTTCAAATGGTCGAAGTGATAATGCATGGAGAACCACTGTGATATCCCAATTAGGAACCTGGAAAGACCAACGGGGACGTATAACCTGATATGATTTCAAAAGTAATGACAAAATCAAAAAATAAAAAATTTTTCTTCTTCTAGAAAAACAAAAAGTAGCTGATAAGGTAGCCTTATACAAGATAACAGATGAAGGCACCAGACCTTTGTCAAACAACCATATCAAAAATTGAGAAACATGTGGCACAGTGGAATGTAAAGGGTTAAACCAATGTCTGAGAGATCATTGATGATCAACTATTTATTGATGATAAATTTCCAAAAAAAGAACATTGAATGGAATGTATTAACCTTATCGCCACAGTTATCCTTTACTGCACATGACACAAGGTTTTAGTGTCATTCTTTCAAAATTTTATTAAACTACTTTTTGCTTATGTTATACCAATTTGAATAGCACAAAATCTTAGATGATAATCCATATTTTTATAGTTTACAAGTTTAAGTTCTTAATTATACAAAGCAATATTTAAAAAAATACCGAATTTCCACTAGTAACCCATGTGACACATTTTCTATTAGCATGTCATCTTCCCTATTTTATCCACCACCCCTCAAAAAAGTATGAAATTAAATGTAAATTACTCTCTATAAAATTGTTATTGCTCAGACAAACCATAATTTTTATAGCCTTCAATTTTCTTTGGTTACAAAGCTATTGATTAGAAAATCAGACCCCTCCTGGCATACCCACCTGTCACATCCTCTCTTTCAAAATTTGTTGATAGTTCTCGCTCTTACATTTCATTATATATTATCTA
>NW_013672071.1:9059-12580 GCF_000517525.1 Limulus polyphemus | reverse complement strand
ATAGAAAATTAAACCCCCCCCCTGGCATACCCACCTGTCACATCCTCTCTTTCAAAATTTGTTGATAGTTCTCGCTCTTACATTTCATTATATATTATCTATAACCAATAGAAAGTCAAGGTTTTCATCTATCAAATGATGTATTGTATAACATTATGTTCTGAACAATTAAATGTCAATTTCATTCAGAATACAAACATCGTTTCCGTGGGAAAGTTAACAACTAGCTTGGATGAATTTGTAACAACTATTGTCGCATAGTTATAAAGCCAAGAAAATTTTGAGACGTAAGTGAATTTGTCTACGTTTTTGCATGTTATTAGTCTATATTTTTTGGTGCATTATTTAATTAAATAAAATTTAAGTGCATTAATATCTATAGTATAAAAAATAAGGGTAGGTACTTTATTTCTTGTTTTTCATATTTATTCTTTATCTATTAATATAAAAGTAATTAAAACCTAAAAATAGGGATCTTTTTTTAAGTTATTTAAAACTAGATTAGGTAAAATAAGTAATAATAATAATATAATGAAAATGGTTGAGGAGGCATGCATACGAGAAACTCATAGTAGCTCATGGGTAATGTATCTTGATAGCTTAATGTGAGCTACACATTCCCCGAGTGATTTACAACTTATAATGGCACAGGAAGTAGTTAGACATGGTTCAAAGGGCAATAAAATTTATTTATAAATAAATGTATACTATTACGAGCTTAGAGCTACTTAGGATAAACGAATGTACTTTCATGTTACAATTTGAAGTCATTCTAGAAAGAGAAAAGGGTAATTTAGGTTTATTTCGATTTTTTTTGGTGGTTATGAGGTTAGTTGAATTGACCGATCCCATCTTGAGATAGGGTAGAGAATAATAATAGACACACTATAAAGTTTTACTGAAAAACAAAACGTTTGAAATGCGTTCAGGAGGTTTTAGGGATTACACAAAGGAAATTTGAGATTTTTGAGATGAGAAGTATTTTTAATTTTAGCATGAAAATTACTTGCACACAGACTATTCAAAACAAATAATATATTCATGGACAAATCTTTATTTTATTAAAAATACTGCCTAAAAAATATGATTTCTTTTGTATGTGAAAGACATAATATTAACCGAAAGACTGCCAAATTTTGTGAAGATCTACTCACTATATTGAAAGTTAGAAGTATTAAATCTATAGAATTTAAACGAGTACAAAGAGGTAATGTGGTTGACCAAATTGATCGAGTTGGTGTTGAGAGAATGAATAAAGATGCCACATGAGACATCAGACCCTGATGTCATGCACCGAACAGCAAAAAAAGTTAAAGAATATCATCTGTTGGATGAAAAATGTCTGACCAAGGCTGACATAAAAGAGATTGTCAGGGAGGAAGTGGAAGAGGTTGACACTCCTGAAGATACTAGAGGAATGGAAACCTGGGTTAACCCAGCCAATATGGTGTCACCAGAAGAACTCAACAGGACATGGAGCAAATCAGTGCCAGAACTTTGGAGAGCAGACAAATCAGAGGGAATGCATAAAGATGAAGACCCATCCAATCCTCACTGACAGCATCTACTTCCAAAGCCAGAGAGTGAGGTACTGGAGACCAGAAGGACGGGAGCTGAACACTCCAGTACCTGACAAAAGCATCGATCTGTGGTGTCCCTAGACAAGAACAGATCCAATGAAAAACTTGAGGTTGAAGCATCCATTCTGTAGAAAAAACATTGTTGGGATAAGATAACTGGTCAGCCACTTGATTCATTAATCCTGGAACATGACAAGTAAGGAAAACAATCTGGTGTTTGTGTGCTGAAAGGAAAATATCCACTATTGGAAAACAAAGAGATCTGGAGTGAGTGCCCCCTTTCTTTGAAATGTATGATAATACTGTGGAGTTGTCCAAATGAAGTATTACCTCCTTCCCTCGCAACATTCAAGACCCCGAGTTATAGCACATTGAACTGCTAAATGTTTTGAGAGATTCATGTGGAGAGAAGCTTCCTCTACTGTCCAAAGTCCCTTGAATACCACATTTTCTATACAAGCACCCCAGCCCTGAAGAGAAGCATCTGTGAACAGAAGTATCTCTGGCCATGGAGGTGGTAAAGGGACCCCTACTGTTGTGTTGTCCTGTTCATCCACCAGCTGAGATCCAGCAAGCTGGAATTCAACAGACTCTGGAAAATCCAGCGTATGTGTGCAAATGAGCCACTGGTCCTTTAATGACCATTGAAGAGCCCTCAAGTGGGCCTGACCTAAAGGAATGAGTGCTTTCAAGAGTGCCCACATCCCCAAAAGAGATAGAACTGTGTAGGCTAGTGGAGAAGGGAACAACTGAATTTGAAGAAATGCCCTTTCCATGGCCTGAAGACATAGAGAACTTTGGGCCTGGCTTATTCTGGAATTGAAAAAACAACCTTAAGTGGATGATGTACTGTGTGGGAGTAAGAATACACTTCTCCTTTTTGATAAGAAAGCCAGCTCTTGCAGCTTCTAATAACAGTTTGAGCGTGCAGTTCTGCTGAGGTAAATGTATTTTGAAATACCAATTTTAAGAATGCTTGTGGTTAAACCTCAATGATGCTCAACATGTTATATTAATGACAAGTAAGAAATTTCTATAAAGTCAAATAAATGAAACTCCAGCTAAAAGTGTGTTGGTTAAACATACGTTAAACAAATCGCAAAGAGGTAGCATGGTCCCAACCTGTGTTTAATAATATTATACCTGGTTAACCCCTTCTATGTCAGGCTTCATGGTTATGTTTTGCTTGTCCAAGTCAAGTTCTTAGGTGATACAGGTAGGAGACCAATAAGACCTTTCATAATCTGCAATGTTACTATTAGTTTTTGTTGACCTAGACACTATTAAAAACAAGGAACTCTTGAATAAAGGAAATTTTTAACACCATTCCTGACTAGGGTTTTATCTTTAACAAATTAACAACAAAATATTATTGTTTTTGTTCATGCTATGTGCTCAACCATGAAACTTTATTATATGTTTGTTTGTTTATGGAAAAGCTAGTAAGGTTATCTGCTGCTGACCACAGGGAATGCAGTTGGTTGGTAGCACCCACTGCCAACTATTGGGCTACTCTTTTAGCAATAAATTTTAGGATTGACAATCACATTATAATGCTCCAATGGTTGAAAAGGCAAGTATGTTTGGTGATAGATTTAAATCCTGCAACCCAGGCCATTTGTCTAATGAGTATTAAATGTTATTACAATACACTAAGCAGTTTTAAAACAATAAAACATGTGGCTATACTAGCCCAAATATCTAGTAACGTCTTATCATATAAGAAAAACAAATGAGAAAAAGAAATTAAAAGGATTAAACCATACAATTAAAATGGATAGATACAATAATAATAATATTGTATTTTGCAAAATAAAATTGGTGTACACACCAAGTTTCAAAATACTGGTTTCCTGAAAAGCAGAAGTGACTTTTCAAACTATTTATATTACAATTTATTTTGTGGCAATAGTCATTTTTAACTGGAAACAATAATAATAT
>NW_013672071.1:0-8059 GCF_000517525.1 Limulus polyphemus | reverse complement strand
CTAAACAAACGCTATAGCAACGAACGTCAATAATACTCCGACCGCAGATCAATTGTAATGTGTGTGTAGATAGTGAGTATTCCCCTCTTTTATATACCAGCCTACCATATATCTAGTAAGAACTAGAACATTCCCCAAAGTACATGATAGTTCTGGAAACGTTGCGTCACAGTAGTCATGTGACTCGATGACGCAACAAATAGATATTTACTTAAAATATAGAAATGATCACTATACTACTTTATTGTGAAATACTTCAAAAAAAATAACTAATTAATATTCAAAATTAATGCATGCATGTATTTATAACTTACTTCCTCATTGTCACAATTGAACCAGAAAAAATTAAACAAATGTTTAAAAAATAGATTTATTATTATTGATATTTTTTATCTCAGTTATAGAAGTATCAGCATTAAACTTGAGTACAAACAATCAAAGCTACAAGATCCAGTACAATATTTATAAAAAAAAGTAAAAAAAAAATAATAAAAAAGTAAAAAAAACTGCCGAGGATCTCTATTTTTTTTTCTCTAAACTTACCTAACATGGTCAACCTTAAATGTTACTTCACTAAATTTCTTAATAACTAAAAATAAAAAAAAAATACTACCATTCTTTCATTTGTAGCAGTTTTTCAATTATACTTGTTTTACATCCCTTATTGAAAGATCATGAACATCATCCTTAGTTAAACAAATCAGTTGTTTCCCACAGATCTGTGTAGAGTAAATTAATCAATATGCTTACTTTTATTAGCAGATATGAAACTGAATTACCAAGATAAGCTTGTATTTTCAGTGGATAAAAAAAAACAAAAAACTGAATAACTTAGGCCATACACACTGTTTCCGAATACCTTAGATCGCATACACTGAATACTGTTCCACATATATTAAAATTGTATAACAACACATAAATTAGCAGTATGTGAGATCAAACACTAAAAGTCAACCTGAAAGTGTTTACTGAGACTTGGCTCCAGTCTGTTGGCTGATCTTGTTGCCACACTGCTCTCTTGATGTTCAGTGTCCTTCAATTAAAAAAAAAAAAAACAGCAGTAATGCCTTAAACAACTGTTTAGATAGTTGAAAAAATACCATACAATTAACTGTAGTTAAAACAATTAAAAAGTTGCACACTGAAAGGATACAGTACTAAATTCATAGAATTCATCCTTATTATAGCCTCAGTCAACTTTAACCAAAATGTTTTCAAACTAACAAATAACATTGTTGCACTAACCCACCAATCAAGTTTTTATCTACAGAGGTTTAGACATATTTAGCACTTACAGTATGGTTATGGCAATCAAATATCAGTTGTTGGTGTGGTAAGTAGTCTATATGATCACTTGACTCAAAGTATTAATTACTTATTAATTGTTTTTTTTTTTATTAGTAGATGTTAATTATTAACTACTTCTTATTCTAAATCTAGTTTAGACCTTTTGTATTATCTTGTTGAACTATTCTCTTGCACCTATTTTATCATTATTTATAAACACACTAGAAGACAATTACATACATTAATTTTTTATGTTACAGAAGTATTCATATTAAAAAGAAACTGCTGGCTATCAAGTTTCACAATGTTGTATTGAACTTTTATCAGTCTGAAAATTCCTACATGTTAGAACTACAACAAAAAAAAGAGCTTTTTGAAATGAAGAAAAAGAAAATTTTAAGTTCGTTACCAAATATAATCCAACGTACCAGTTTATTTTCTTTGTTGGAGCCTGTGCTCTCATCACTGCTACTTATTCCTTCTACCTCTTCTTTGAGAGTTTTTGGTAAACTGCTGATTGGTTGTTCATTAAGGATGGGACGGACAAGGATCTGAATAATGTCGTTGAGACCAACATCATAGTCAAATAATGTGTGCCCATCTTCAAGCTAAAAAAATTAATTTTTGGTTATCTAATAATTAAATAGAATAATACTAATGATTAAGAAATGTTCCTATAATTTTAGTTTCACTTGAGAAATAGACAATATTAAAGTATTAGGAATTCCATACTTTAGATAATTATTACTACAGCAATATAAAGATGAATTGTGCTAGCACTTGCAGTCATCACATTTATAAACCTTTCAAAAACATTCTTAAAACTAATATATTTCTTTCTGTTATAGATGATATGTTTTACATTCATTCTCTTAAACCATCTATTGCAAGTAACACTGTCATAAATTTCTCAGTGTCAAAATATCTGGGTTCACTTCTCAAAAAAAGAAAAAAATTTACACGTGAAATTATCTACAAAATATTAATAATTAATGGGCATGAGCAACTTCTGATTACAACAAATACTTACATAATAAACTGTGTTCTAGTTGTGTATGTTTAGCTTTCTTCAGATTTACAGTTAATTCCTTTTGCTTTAAAGTTCATGACTTCTTCAGACAATTTTTGTCAAAGAAGTGTCAAACACCTAAAACACTATAAATTCAGTTTTCCATTCAAATCAGATTACAATGTTAGTAAAATACACCTCTGTTAAGTCCTTTCATGAACATGTAATTAGTTTTGCATTTTATACTGTATAACTATAGATCTCAGACAAATGTAAGGTGGTTGTCACTTAATTACACATATACATACTTTTTTACTACTTTGCAGTATCTCAAAAACTTTCAATTCACTTACTGGACTTTTCATAAATTTGTTTTTCACTTTCTTACAGTTTGGCTTGAAAAACTAAACTAAAAGACTAAACCATTTAAATTCAATAAAAAATACAAGAATGCAATTCTTAATATTGACTGAATTCAAATGTGTATCATAATTAGCTCTTTTTTTCTTCATCTTGAAACACAAATTTCCTATAGCCAATTATTAAAAATAACTTTTATTTTGGTTCTAATAAAACATTAGTTAAGGAATTTCTACAGGTAAAGTCCCTCATTTGAAATATAATGTTTCTTCTTTTTTTAGGAGTGGGGAAATTATGATAAAAATGTCACTTTGAACTCTACAAATGCTTTCAACTGCTAATACAAGTAGCCCTATGGTTAGACCCTATATTACTGATTTGACCTTTTTTTAAACTCAATAATGTAAAAAGATGAAAAAACAATTAGTGCAAAAATGATTTACAAAGTATCACATATTTCCTTTACTTTCAGTTTAAAAAAATTAGAATTATACTTATTTCCTGATTACAACGAAAAATAAATAATGAGTGAGTGAAATGCTAAGTGCACCTTACATGTGCTGTATAACTGAAATGGGATATGCTTAAAAAGAGCAATGAGATTTTTGCCTACTCCCCCCTGAAAAAACAACAAGCATTTATTTGTTTAATTTCTTATCTTAAGTGGGTGTTTAAAACTTTAAAGAATAAACCATATAAGGTCAATACAAATATAAGAATGCGATTCTTAATGTTGACTGAATTGAAATGTGTATTATTAAGCTCTTTTTTTGCTTCATCTTAAAACCTTATATATACAACAACATACACTTACTGAAAGCATGATGCCCAGTAATTATTAAAATCAAGAGATGTTTACTTGGAGCTTGAAACCTAGTAGTTGATTTACTACAGCATCAGCTTCAAAGCACTAGGGTAAGAAGCTCTAGGCCAGGCAAGCAAACAACTTCTAAACCTAGCCAGTACACCAGAAATTAAAAAGGGTGTTCAAAACTACTGTAACATCAGTAAGTGAACAAGTACAAAGAAAATTACATTCAATGTCAAAAAGTGTAACAATGTATTTGGAGTATGAACATTTAGAAGGAACTTCTTGTATGAGAGAAGCATTTATTCTATGAAAAAATTAAAGGACTTAGGTATGATTACTGTTGGTTAATAGAGATAAAGAAATAGTAGTTCTGAGACCTATTTACAGATTTTTGGAATTTATCAGAAAGTTACTGTAATCTAATTTACAACTGTGGTGAGATCTCCTTTAGCTTAGTTTTACCACTTAGTTTTTACAGAAAGAATATCAACATGCTGCAAAGTGTAGAGAAAAAATTCTGAATATATATATAACCTGTCACAAAAATAATCAACTAATCAAAATTAGGGTTTCTGATTATTCCAACTTTCCAAGTAAATGAAATAATGCCACTAAACTTGCTTATTCTTTGTTATGACAAAGCTACCAAGGCTATCTGCCACTGTCACTAACATGTAATTGCTGACTAGGGGGAAAAGGCATTTGTCTGGCAGCACCCACCATTACCATTTTTTTGGTGGTGAATTTTTGATCAAAAACAAGACACTCTATGGCAGCACCCAATGTCATTTTTTTTGCTTGCACATACCATGGTTGGAAGAACATTGTACTAATAATCAATTGTAATCAACTATGGGGTCATCAATTAGTCAATCAGCAAATACCACTAACTGCCCAGCTCTAGTGAAGGACTACATTTAATTTAATTTTGATTGCTTGTTTTGGTGGGTAAGCAGGTGACCTTAAAGGGCACTGTCACCTTGTTTTTTTTTCTGTTGTTGTTCTTATGTAATTACCATAATTACTCAGACACTGAGATCACCTTTGCTGATTGAAAATTTATGACTTCGAAAAGAACTTCTGGGTTAACTATTTAACTCAACTAGTACATCACTCACCTAGTGTGCAACAGATTCCATCATGCCCCCAGGAAATGCAAGAATTATTACAAATTAATTTTAAGCTTTGTATTTGCTTCATTATATTGAAAAAGGTTAACAAAGAATTATGCTTTTTAATAGAATTTTCATTGTTATTAACTTGCATGAGGCTCTTGCTAAACTGAGTTTAATGTTCAGTTTTCTTACTAAAATAAAAAACATGGACATGTTGAAATATGCAGAAATGGTCTATCAGAATTATTAATTTAATAACATGTGCCTTAAGCACATTAATCAATTAATAATTCTCAGATATGCCTTTAAGATTATTTTTTTTATTCCACCACATTGCTCTTCTGAAACTCAACCATATTAAGAGAAAAAGTCACTGTATCTTGTAAAATATTCACAAGCATATACCTTGCAACAAGAGTATGTAAAATAATATTCTAAAATGTTTAGTAGACAAAATTCGAAAACTTTTTGTTTTTATTCCCTAAATCATTTGTTCTGTTTCTCTTTTTTTGAAACTTTCCTTGTAACAGTGAAGCTACTTTTAAGAAAAATGTATTCTTGATCAAAGCCAGGTTACCAATTTGTAGTCAAGGTAAGGAGGTTAAATTTAGCACAAATACATATGTACATGCAACAGCAGTTTTAAAAATATATTTATACTTGTGATGTTATTCTCCTACTTTAGTTGTATGTTTATAACCAAAATAAATTACATCAAAGAACATGATATTAAAGTTTTTGTGTGTTGCTGGCTGTGAGGATGCTGCTGCTACTGCTTTACAAAAGGATTATTTGGTGGGTTGGACATATAAACGGCAGATGACCTTTGATTACAATAAGTGCAAAATAATGTAAGTGGTATACCAAATTTTGAATTACAAGTATAATTAGATGGGAATAACTTTAAGAGTGCTATGGAAGAAAATTACTTTGGTGTTCTGGTTCATCAGTCTTTTAAGCTATCTAAGCAATGTACTGTTGCCAATAGTATGGCAAGTAGCATTTTAAGTTGTATCTACAGAAATATCAAACACAAGTCTAAAGAGTTTATAATGTTATTGTATAGGTCATTGGATAGACTCCCATTTATAGTACTATGTTCAGTCTTGGGCTCCTTACTTTAAAAAGAACATTGAATTATTGAAAGGAAGAGTTAGAAAGAATATGAATGAGTTTCAAGGAATTGATAGTGTTGATGCATCATCTTTTTTTGGTACTTAATGGTCAGAATGATAAGATTAGGGGACACAAATATAAAGAGTCATCTTCAGCTAAAACAGCTTTAGTTTTCTAACAGTGATTGGCCTTTAAAATGGGTTACTTTTAGGTGTGGTAGATGCAGCTAATTTAAGAGGTTAAATAAAGGCTTGATAAATATCTGAATGATAAGGGTTGGCTTTGATAGTTTTATTTTTATATTGGAATTTAGTGCAGGGGATAGGACATCCTAAATGGACCAATAGGTCCCTTGTCCTTAAACTGTATGCATAATGATGTATATACAAATATTTTTCATACAGATTTAATCAAAGTAGTTTTATCATATAATATTAACAATGACTCTTAAGCTTTACTTTGTAATAATATTTTGCATTTCTTCAACCAGATGTCAATGAACAGTGTTGTGTAAAGTAATTTTGCTCTTTCATAACTGGACAATATTTTGTAGAAAAACTTCATCTGCTGAGTTACTTGTATCACAGTTTTCAAGGTCAAAATCAAGAATATGCTAATATGGCTCCATTTTACAAAATAAATGTTAATAGAATAATTTATGTTAGCAGAACAGTTTGGTAAAAGTTTGTTTCTTCATACTGTCTTCAAGTCTAAAAACTAAATGGGATTATAAAAAAGAAAAATTAATTATCGCAAAACTTTCTAATTTCCTTTGTAAAACATACAAGCCTCTCATACCAGTCTTCAAGTTAATCAAAATTCAGATTACTTGATTTAAGTGCACCTAAACCCAAATATTTTAACATTTCATTCCTAATAGTAAAACTAATCTTTATTTAGTATTACTTGTCATTACTTTTTATGGTAATTATTTGGTATTAAAATATTTATATTACACTTTACAGAAACTATTCTTAGAATGTTTAACTCACTAGTATAAGCCAAAAAACACAGGCCCTTGACTGCTGTTTTATATGCTCCTTTTCTTCAGTTTTGACCAGATAAGTTACAAAGTCAAATATCTAAAAATATAGGGCCTACAAACCACTAAAATAAAAATAACGTAAAATGCTCCAGAGTACAACTCAATATACTTATCACTATCAGCCCTACTAACAGTAGTAGAATTAGAAAAGCTATGGCTTTCCATTTTCGTTTTTGCATATCCGTGTGTTCATACTAATCAAAGAAATATTATCCGAAACAAAACGAAACTGTAGCAAAACTCACTTTGTCACAAACTACTACAGTAATTATAATTTATATTACTAGAGATCTACCTCGCATGGTAGCAATTGCCAAATGTCCAACGGTAACACTGCACAGTGCATTGCCATAAGCTTTGCAAGTTATAGCACAAATCGATATCAATTATCATACAACTTTTTATGTTTTTCTGTCAAATAAGTCCTGATTTTTCATTTTGCTCATCACAAACATATACAAGCTAATTAAAAGTATACCATTTATGATGTTTTACCTGCTTTCCACGATAAAATAATCGCTGACGTTCAGGAGGCGCATCAAATTTGTCTTCTATCTTCTTTCTTAAATCTTCTATTTTTGTCAATTTTGATAGCTCATCCACGCGGGCAGACTTACGACCGTCCATACTTCGCACTTGAATCCACATTTTTGTGTTTGTTTTCAAGGGACCCCAGTTATTATAAAATATATTATACACCCTTGAAAAATAATAATAAGTCACTATATTGCTAAGATATACTGGGAGAAATTACCAGTGGTATTATAAAAAAATGAACAAGATGCACATAACCCACGTGCAAAACTTGGCGGGAAAACAGATCCGCGGGAAAGAGTCACGTGGTGTACGTGACGAATTACAACTTGATTGGACGTCCTGTAGCATCACACTATTTTTAACAACGTTTTTTTTATGCCATTAAAATTGTAATGTGAAAGTTGTTTTTTTTACACTGCAACAGAGTAAGATATTTTATTGTTGATTCTATTTCAATATAAATTAAATGTAAGATTTTTCGTAAATGATTGACAAGCTAAGAAACCTACTAACAAAATGTGGAGGTCGTTGGTTGAACCACGTTCATTTCATTTGCTCTGTTAGGTAAAGCTTTCCTTTCCCCTACCTTCTAACCATTGTATCAGTAAAATGAAATAAATAGATTTTACAATACAAATACTTAACATATTGTTGCGTCAGCGAGTCACATAACCACCGTGACGCAACGTTTCTAGAACTATCATGTACTTTGGCGAATGTTCAAGTTCTTACTAGAAATAGGGTACGCTGGTATATAAAAGAGGGAATGTAATGTGTGC
>NW_013672070.1:51553-54731 GCF_000517525.1 Limulus polyphemus | reverse complement strand
ACCACTAACTCTCTCTGTTATTGACACAACGTATTACATGCTAGTTGGTCATAACCACTAACTCTCTCTGTTATTGACACAACGTATTACATGCTAGTTGGTCATAACCACTAACTCTCTCTGTTATTGACACAACGAATTACATGTTAGTTGGTCCTAGCCATTAACTCTCTCTGCTATTGACACAACGTATTACATGTTAGTTGGTTATAACCACTGACTCTCTCTGTTATTGACACAACGTATTACATGTTAGTTGGTCCTAGCCATTAACTCTCTCTGCTATTGACACAACGTATTACATGTTAGTTGGTTATAACCACTGACTCTCTCTGTTATTGACACAATGTATTACATGCTAGTTGGTCATAACCACTGACTCTCTCTGTTATTAACACAACGTATTACATGCTAGTTGGTCATAACCACTGACTCTCTCTGTTATTAACACAACGTATTACATGTTAGTTGGTCATAACCACTGACTCTCTCTGTTATTGACCCAACGTATTGCATGTTAGTTGGTCATAGCCACCGACTCTCTCTCTGCTACTGACACAACGTATTACATGTTAGTTGGTCATAACCATTAACTCTCTCTGCTATTGACACAACGTATTACATGTTAGTTGGTCATAACCACTGACTTTCTCTGTTATTGAAACAACGTATTGCATGTTAGTTGGTCATAACCACCGACTCTCTCTCTGTTACTGACACAACGTATTACATGTTAGTTGGTCATAACCACCGACTCTCTCTGTTATTGACACAACGTATTACATGTTAGTTGGTCATAACCACTGACTCTCTCTGTTATTGAAACAACGTATTGCATGTTAGTTGGTCATAGCCACCGACTCTCTCTCTGTTACTGACACAACGTATTACATGTTAGTTGGTCATAACCACCGACTCTCTCTGTTATTGACACAACGTATTACATGTTAGTTGGTCATAACCACCGACTCTCTCTGTTATTGACACAACGTATTACATGTTAGTTGGTCATAACCACTGACTTTCTCTGTTATTGACACAATGTATTACATGTTAGTTGGGTCCTAGCCATTAACTCTTTCTGTTATTGACACAACATATTACATGTTAGTTGGTCATAACCACTGACTCTCTCTGTTATTGACACAATGTATTGCATGTTAGTTGGTCATAACCACTGACTCTCTCTCTGTTATTGACCCAATGAATTGCATGTTAGTTGGTCATAGCCACCGACTCTTTCTCTGTTATTGACACAACGTATTACATGTTAGTTGGTCATAACCACCGACTCTCTCTGTTATTGACACAACGTATTACATGTTAGTTGGTCACAACCACTGACTTTCTCTGTTATTGACACAATGTATTACATGTTAGTTGGTCATAACCACCGACTCTCTCTGTTATTGACACAACGTATTACATGTTAGTTGGTCATAACCACTGACTTTCTCTGTTATTGACACAATGTATTACATGTTAGTTGGTCCTAGCCATTAACTCTTTCTGCTATTGACACAACATATTACATGTTAGTTGGTCATAACCACTGACTCTCTCTGTTATTGACACAATGTATTGCATGTTAGTTGGTCATAGCCACTGACTCTCTCTGTTATTGACACAATGTATTACATGTTAGTTGGTCTTAGGCACTGACTCTCTCTGCTATTGACATAACGTATCTGTTGCATTTCGTTGTTTATCGTCATTTTTGACAATTTATTTAGCCTTTGCATATTCATTCGTTCCGTGAAAGGAGCAGAAAGTTTGATTATTTTACTTACATTCTAGTAGGTTATTTAATTATGTTTGTCTTCCGTCAATGCTTCATTAATTAATCTGGATGATGAAAGATATTAACAAATAATAATGACTAATGACAGAGATGTTTCCTGAAAGAATACCGCTCATCAGTCACTATCTTTAGCTTTATTTGTTCAATTAGAAATTGTTCATTCAGCCTAACTACATAATTTTCATTTTCTGAAAGTTAAATTTGAGTCGGCTTTCGACCATTGGCACTAATTTTTTATCTCTATATTACATATCCCGGAAACGTAATAAAGCGGAGGTTAAAGGTCATTAAAGATAAGTATTACTGAAAACTGAAGTCTTATCATGGAGTAGCTGATAAGTCACCTCACATACCACGCTTTTGTTTCTGTAGTGATACATTTTCACCACTAGGTTATGTGACAAATAGACGAGTTTTATGAAAATCGGTTATGCGTCCTAATGATAATCGCGAATATTTAGCTTAACTGAAATTCTAAATCAGCAGCACTGCCAAATGTTGACTAGACAACATTGGTCGAATTCTTAGCAGCATTTTATGCTCAAACCTACCGTTTATGAAAATGGGCTAGGTGTGGCCTGGTGGTTAGCGTGCCGAACTGTGGATCTCATGTCTCATGGTTCGTCTAAAAAGTGTTGGCGGTGGGTGCTGTTAACTAGCAACTGTGGATCTCATGTCTCATGGTTCGTCTAAAAAGTGTTAGCGGTGGGTGCTGTTAACTAGCAACTGTGGATCTCATGTCTCATGGTTCGTCTAAAAAGTGTTAGCGGTGGGTGCTGTTAACTAGCAACTGTGGATCTCATGTCTCATGGTTCGTCTAAAAAGTGTTAGCGGTTGGTGCTGTTAACTAGCAACTGTGGATTTCATGTCTCATGGTTCGTCTAAAAAGTGTTAGCGGTTGGTGCTGTTAACTACCAAGCAGCCTTCTTGTAGAGTAACTTTGCGTGAACTTCCAAAAGAAAACAAACCTTACGAAAGAGACCATTGTGGCTTTAGTGTAACTGTTATGCATAGACCCTTGTGGCTTTAGTGTAACTGTTATACATAGACCCTTGTGGGTTTAGTGTAACTGTTATACGTAGGCCCTTGTAGCATTAGTGTAACTGTTATACGTAGACCATTGTGGCTTTAGTGTAACTGTTATACGTAGACCATTGTGGCTTTAGTGTAACTGTTATACGTAGACCATTGTGGCTTTAGTGTAACTGTTATACATAGACCCTTGTGGCTTTAGTCTAGCTGTTATACATAGACCCTAGTGGCTTTAGTCTAGCTGTTATCTGAAGCTTACGTTTGACTGTTCAGACATTAAACGTAACGCTCGTTGTTTCTCGCAAGGTTGCTGACTTTGGACATACTGTAGTGTTTCCACAGCCT
>NW_013672070.1:50398-51084 GCF_000517525.1 Limulus polyphemus | reverse complement strand
GTGGCTTAGTCTAGCTGTTATACGTAGACCCTTGTGGCTTTAGTGTAACTGTTATACGTAGACCATTGTGGCTTTAGTGTAACTGTTATACGTAGACCCTTGTGGCTTTAATTGTAACTGTTATACATAGACCCGTGTGGCTTTAGTGTAACTGTTATACATAGACCCGTGTGGCTTTAGTGTAACTGTTATACATAGACCCGTGTGGCTTTAGTGTAACTGTTATACATAGAACCTTGTGGCTTTAGTGTAACTGTTATACATAGACCCTAGTGGCTTTAGTGTAACTGTTATACATAGAACCTTGTGACTTTAGTGTAACTGTTATACATAGACCCTAGTGGCTTTAGTCTAGCTGTTATACATAGACCCTTGTGGCATTAGTGTAACTGTTATACGTAGACCCTTGTGGCTTTAGTGTAACTGTTATAAGATAGACCCGTGTGGCTTTAGTGTAACTGTTGTACATAGACCATTGTGGCTTTAGTGTAACTGTTATACATAGACCCTTGTGGCTTTAGTGTAACTGTTATACATAGACCATTGTGGCTTTAGTCTAGCTGTTATACGTAGAACCTTGTGGCTTTAGTGTAACTGTTATACATAGGCCCTAGTGGCTTTAGTGTAACTGTTACACATAGACCATTGTGGCTTTAGTGTAACTGTTATACATAGACCCTTGTGGC
>NW_013672070.1:47220-49499 GCF_000517525.1 Limulus polyphemus | reverse complement strand
CCTTGTGGCTTTAGTGTAACTGTTATACATAGACCCTTGTGGCATTAGTGTAACTGTTATACGTAGACCCTTGTAGCATTAGTGTAACTGTTATACGTAGACCATTGTGGCTTTAGTGTAACTGTTATACGTAGACCCTTGTGGCTTTAGTGTAACTGTTATACATAGACCCTTGTGGCTTTAGTGTAACTGTTATACATAGACCCTTGTGGCTTTAGTGTAACTGTTATACGTAAGGGTCTATGTATAACAGCTAGACTAGACTAAAGCCACAAGGGTATATGTATAACAGCTAGACTAAAGCCACTAGGGTCTATGTATAACAGCTAGACTAAAGCCACTAGGGTCTATGTATAACAGCTAGACTAAAGCCACAAGGGTCTATGTATAACAGTTACACTAAAGCCACAATGGTAATTGTGGCTTTAGTGTAGTCTAGCTGTTATACATAGACCACTGTAGCTTTAGTCTAGATTAGCTGTTATACATAGATCCTTGTGGCTTTAGTCTAGTCTAGCTGTTATACATGGACTATTGTGGCTTTAGTTTAGTCTAGCTGTTATAAATAGACCCTTGTGGCTTTAGTCTAGCTGTTATAAATAGACACTTGTGGCTTTAGTCTAGCTGTTATAAATAGACCCTTGTGGCTTTAGTATAGCTGTTATAAATAGACCCTTGTGGCTTTAGTCTAGCTGTTATAAATAGACCCTTGTGGCTTTAGTCTAGCTGTTATATATTCTCGTCGACAACGAAATTTATTTCAAAGAAAAAATACACCAAGATTCGGAATAGTTTAGGACCCTCTTCTCTATGTTTAGCCCCTACTTTTGTTAACCCCTATAAATACTGATAGCATTCATCCCGTGGCTGTTTAAATACATTTATAGTTCCATACTGTATATATATATATATATACCTGTGTTAGTGTAAACTACTTGTACCTAATGATGACAAAAACCTTGTCGAAACGTTGTACATTTGGTGTTATGTTAAACTTTATATCAAAGTTTTTCTTCATTACCCATTCAAGCCGTCTCTAAGCATTATTAGGCTCAAAGTGGGTTTCTCGTCATCGAATTTATAGTGTATAAAACTAACCTCCCTGTGGGTCACGATATCCCGTCGGCCGTTTAAATACATATATAATGTACAAACCTATCCTGCCTATGGGCCACGACTTTGTTGATTACAAGGGTCATAATAACATATTAGTCACAAGGCCACATTAGAAATGTTCCACGCAGTCCTTAGGCTTAACAGACCGTGATATTACTCGCAAAGCCCTATATATTATTTATAAGTAAAAACTATAGCTCAGCGTAGATAATAACTCGTTCTACTTCAAGAAAAAAGAAACATTTATTTAACAAAACATTTTCACATTTCTCGTAGCGAATTATTGAAATGATAAAAATGAAAGAATTTTGGTTCATTGAAACATTAATCTACAAATGATAATGATGAAATAACTTTGGTTCATTGAAACTTCGCTTGTTCGTGTGTTTTTTTTACGGAAATGACGTTGCACGCATGCGTACTTAGATAATAAGATGCGTGCGCATTATCATGACAGGCAAAAACTCGGTATTATTATAATAGACTAGGAGAGATCTGCAAGATATTTGCGATCAGATAAGTATCTTTGTTGCAACATTACTTCTTTAAATACAAGATTTGTAGAATAATACAAAAGAATTCTAATCGCAAACGCAGAAATCTTGTTATACTATAATTTTGCTATCGGTACGCCTTATAAGCATGCGCAGTAATAATTTTACACAGAAAAACAGTGCAAGCGCCCGCCTGCGCCAGAGAGCTGGAAAGATCAACAAACAAGTCATTACAATTGCTCTATGAATGAAGAAATAACAAAAAAGTGGATGAAAATATTCTTTATTAACCAGTTAGTACAATAGCATTGAAAGCTTGAGTCTGATGCTAGGCCCTAGAATAACATTATAATTTTATGTATAGATAGTACTAAGTACAGTATAGTTTAGTCTTAACTAAGCTAACGTAAGAACAGTTTACGGCACAGTGTTAATTTATCTTTTTATAGAACTTAGGCCTAACATTTGTTAAGGTTTTATAAAATACTGTTACGTCTCCGCTTGTTAATTAATTTTTCCGTAACTTCGTTCCAACGAAACTTGAACGACACAAGTCTTTACTTAATAAAACTGGTTTATTATTTCCGAATACAACTTTACCGATACACTTAATCTCAATACTCGCGCTAAAACAACACTGTAACGAACAAACGTTAACTTCAACAATAC
>NW_013672070.1:45577-47036 GCF_000517525.1 Limulus polyphemus | reverse complement strand
AGAAACGTTGCGTCACTGTAGTCACGTGACTCGCTGACGCAACAATACGACCTAAATACATGTGGACATACACATTTCGTCTTTATTATTCTACCAATCTTGTATTTAAAGAAGTACTGTTGCAATACAGATACTAATTTGACAACAAATGCTATGGTTGACTATAAATCTGTATATAATACGCATGAAATCTGGCACACGTTTAGTAAAAGTATTTGCACTCAACATGTGTCTGAATTGACAACGTCTGTCTGACAACTCGGAGCCTAAGGTTATGTTCACAGAAGAATAAAAACACTTGTGTTTCGTATTGTATTTAGGTAACATCTAGAACCTCCGAAATGCATTGTCTTCATTTTTTCAGTATCTTTATATATGAACTTTCACTAACTCAGTAATGTAGGTTAAAATGAATAGTTGATACTATGACATCAAATACATAATACGTTATTGAATGGGACTCTGTAAAGGTCGTGACATGTCCACTTTGACCCAATCCTTGCATATAGGCTCATCTCAAACCCATCGTAAATGACTGGCCATTAGATATTGGAATTACCTAAACATGTGAAACACAAGTTAGGACAAAACTGTGACGTTTGTAGTCTTCGAAGTAAAGGTGGCAGTACAGTTAATTTTAATACGGATTTCAGTGTCTTGAACTCAGCAGTCGGTATACCTAACAGGGACTAGAGACAAATAATATTAGAAGGAAAGCTGTGACAGAACAAAACGTCAGGTGGCGCTATGAGGTGTCATTGTAAACAAAGGAGTGAAAAAGATACGAAACTCATCAAGATAGCAGGTAAAAACAATGATATACAGGCTTTGATTCGTATGTACAACACAAGTGGAATAAATCCAGTTAGTCTGCTATTCACCTCACTTGTACTGACAAGGATAGTTCTTGAAACTGGATAATTTAACCAACTTCCTATCGCAAACGTATATCCAATTTTATATTATTCATTGTCAGGAATGGTACGTAGAATATTTCTTTTCTTATTTGTAACGATAAGCTCCAGATTACAGCAATAAGTTGTTTTTGTGAAATAACCAAGGAAATGCAAACTTTGTATTCAGTTTTATTAACCCACATATGTATAGGAAGCAGCCTTTATATTCAGTTTTATTAACACACACATATATAGGAAGCAAACTTTATATTCAGTTTTATTAACACACATATATAGTAAGCAACCTTTATATTCAGTTTTATTAACATATATAGGAAGCAGCCTTTATATTCAGTTTTATTAACACACATATATAGGAAGCAACCTTTATATTCAGTTTTATTAAGACACACATATATAGGAAGCAGCCCTTATATTCAGTTTTATTAACATATATAGGAAGCAGCCTTTATATTCAGTTTTATTAACACACATATATAGGAAGCAACCTTTATGTTCAGTTTTATTAACACACACATATATAGGAAGCAGCCTTTATATTC
>NW_013672070.1:41258-44577 GCF_000517525.1 Limulus polyphemus | reverse complement strand
CCTTTATATTCAGTTTTATTAACACACATATATAGGAAGCAAACTTTATATTCAGTTTTATTAACACACACATGTATAGGAAGCAGCTTTTATATTCAGTTTTATTAACACACACATATATAGGAAGCAAACTTTTGGGGTAACTATGGGCTCAGTGTTAAAACAAATGGGGTAACTATGGGCTCAGTGTTAAAACAAATGGGGGTAACTATGGGCTCAGTGTTAAAACACATGGGGTAACTATGGGCTCAGTGTTAAAACACATAGGATAACTATGGGCTGACTGTTAAAACACATGGGTAACTATGGACTCGGTGATAAAACAAATGAGGTAACTATGGGCTAAGTGTTAAAACACATGGAGGTAACTATGGGCTCAGTGTTAAAACAAATGGGGTAACTATGGGCTCAGTGTTAAAACAAATGGGGTAACTATGGGCTCAGTGATAAAACAAATGGGGTAACTATGGGCTGAGTGTTAAAACAAATGGGGTAACCATGGACTCAGTGATAAAACAAATGGGGTAACTATGGGCTGAGTGTTAAAACACATGGGGTAACTATGGACTCAGTGTTAAAACTTTTGCTGTTTTTGTTTATGTTCGACAGTACAGTAAGACGACAGACAATGTAACTTGTAAACTTATACGGAGATTGAACTAAAGGACACGAACACGGTATGGTAACTAAAAACCGAAATGTTGAATAAAATAAGAAAAATATATGAAAATGACAAGAAAACTGAATATAAAGTTTGCTTCCTATATATGTGTGTTAATAAAACTGAATATATGTGTTTTAACACTGAGCCCATAGTTACCCCATTTGTTTTAACACTGAGCCCATAGTTACCCCATTTGTTTTAACACTGAGCCCATAGTTACCCCCATTTGTTTTAACAGTCAGCCCATAGTTGCCACATGTGTTTTAACACTGAGCCCATAGTTACCTCATGTGTTTTAACACTTAGCCTATAGTTACCCCATTTGTGACATTAATCCAATTTGACTGAACTCTATTCATAAAATCCCTCTACTTTTCCATCCATTTTTATATACAATGAGCCAACTTATAGAGATAACTTTTTTAACAATCATTTTATGTGGCTCTTTGTTGAATGCTTTCTGAAAATCCAGATACACAAATCTGCATCTTTAACTTCAACTACATAAACAGTAACCTCTTCAAAGAAGGATTAGTAACACGAGATTTTGTTAGATGACTTTGTAAAGAATATTTTCCCACCACTGAGGTAAGATTAACAGGCGTTCTTGAATAGCTGTCTAAATCTTTCATTGTCCGTATATCTTCAACTGACGTCGTTTCAAGCATAGAAGTTTTTTTTTTTAAAACACAAAGCTAGTTGCATATTTTGTAAATATTAAAACATCTGTTGACAATAACCTGCTTTACTTATTTAAAACAAAAATAAAAACGTGTTTTCCAAACCCTTGTTTCATCTTGGTAGGAATAATTTCCGAGCTACATCCTATGATTGTGGTTATTTTAGCATCCACTGGACTGGTTTGAATACGGAGAGTGACTTAACAAATCCCAGGAAAACTGTAAGTTCATAGAATATTTCAGGTCTTAGTAACGTCTGCCTGCAGCTTTCTCAGAATGCTGATAATTCAATATTAACATAATCTCACATGATGTTTGTAAGGTCAACCACAAATGTTGTCCTTAACTCATGGATGCTGGAATCACATTTACATTGGCGGGGCACAGAAAAAAATAAAACGAAACTCTCCTTGATAACGAAGACAACGTCACAAATCAACTTACAAACTCTTTACTCATTTTTATGGGCCTCCATAGACTCGGCGTTAAGTCTGAAGGCTAAAAACTGTGTTTCGATACCTGTGGTGGGCCCATTCTGTAGCTTTGCGCTTAACATGAAACAAACATTGCTAATTTTAGGGTTATGCCTCCGGGCTACCATAACGTAAAGTTTGATATCCCTACTCGATTACCAATAGCCTACTATTATATTTCTAAAATAAATGATTTACTGCGCATGCTTGCTGTCTGTTATTATTTGCTATACAAAATGATTGTTGTCGACCCATCACGATATAACATTATTTTCGTTATCACTATATTACCTGTATGTTAGTTTATACAGTGTTTAGGTCTATTAGGTTCATAGCAGTACACGTGCCAACAATTAGGGTACACAACACGCACATTAGCTGCAGCGCCATCGCTTGGATTAAAACTGACCTAACAATACTTAACCGTCATTTACTATTGATCGAGCATTAACATTCAATAACAAAAATGTTATATAGAACCTTTGTAAAAAAAAAAACTGTGTCGGCCAAATTATTGATTGATCAAATTACCCGCGGGTTTTGGTGTCCTTGTAACTTGTGGTTAACTGTTAATATGCGGGTTTTAGTGTTCTTGTAGCTTGTGGTTTACTGTTAATATGCGGGTTTTGGTGTCCTTGTAGCTTTTGGTTTACTGTTAACATGCGGGTTTTGGTGTCCTTGTAGCTTGTGGTTTACTGTTAATATGTGGTTTTGGTGTCCTTTTGGCTTGTGGTTTACTGTTAACATGCGGGTTTTGGTGTCCTTGTAGCTTGTGGTTTACTGTTAACATGCGGGTTTTAGTATCCTTGTAGCTTGTGGTTTACTGTTAATATGCGGGTTTTGGTGTCCTTGTAGCTTGTGGTTTACTGTTAACAAACTTTTAGCTGATCTTGTACAAAGTGTATTCAGATTCCTTATATTGTCAATGACGAACTTTGTCGCTTACCGTTTCTGTGGGCGTTTCGGTTTCAATATTACTATATAGGTTTGTCATTTACAGTCTTTGTAGACGTTTCGGTTTTAATATTATTATATATCTTTGTCAGTTACCGTCTTTGTAGACGTTTCGGTTTTAATACTATTATGTAGGTTTTCACTTACCATCTTTGTAAACGTTTCGGTTTTAATACTACTATATAGGTCCTCACTTACCGTCTTTGTAGACGTTTCGGTTTTAATACTACTATATTGGTTATCACTTACCGTCTTTGTAGACGTTTCGGTTTTAACACTACTATATAGGTTTGCCATTTACCGTCTTTGTAGACGTTTCGGTTTTAATGCTACTATATAGGTTTTTAACTTGCCGTCTTTGTGGACGTTTCGGTTTTAATACTACTATATAGGTTTGTCACTTACCGTTTCTGTGGGCGTTTCAGTTTCAATATTACAATATAGGTTTGTCGCTTACCGTCTTTGTACGACGTTTCGGTTTTAACACTACTATATAGGTTTGTCACTTACCGTCTTTGTAGACGTTTTGGTTTTAATGCTACTGTTGC
>NW_013672070.1:38278-40258 GCF_000517525.1 Limulus polyphemus | reverse complement strand
GGTTTGTCACTTACCGTTATTGTAGACGTTTCGGTTTCAATACGACTATATAGGTTTGTCACTTTCCGTCTTTGTAGGCGTTACGGTTTAAATACTATATAGGTTTGTCACTTACCGTTATTGTAGACGTTTCGGTTTTAACACTACTATATAGGTTTGTCACTTACCGTCTTTGTAGACGTTTCGGTTTTAATACTACTATATAGGTTTGTCACTTACCGTTATTGTAGACGTTTCGGTTTCAATACGACTATATAGGTTTGTCACTTACCGTTTTTGTAGACGTTACGGTTTTAATACTACTATATAGGTTTGTCACTTACCGTTATTGTAGACGTTTCGGTTTCAATACGACTATATAGGTTTGTCACTTACCGTCTTTGTAGACGTTACGGCAAACCTATATAGTAGTATTAAAACCATTTACCGTCTTTATAGACGTTACGGTTTTAATACTACTATATAGGTTTGTCACTTACCGTTATTGTAGACGTTTCGGTTCTAATACTACTATATAGGTCCTCACTTACCGTCTTTGTAGACGTTTCGGTTTTAATACTACTATATTGGTTATCACTTACCGTCTTTGTAGACGTTTCGGTTTTAATACTACTATATTGGTTATCACTTACCGTCTTTGTAGACGTTTCGGTTTTAACACTACTATATAGGTTTGCCATTTACCGTCTTTGTAGACGTTTCGGTTTTGATACTACTATATAGGTTTGTCACTTACCGTCTTTGTAGACGTTTCGGTTTCAATACGACTATATGTCATATCGTGGCTGTTTACTAGTTAGTTATCTTCAACTTTGATCAACACTTTTTATTTGATGTGCACACACTGCTGTAAAAATAGATGTTAGAACTTGCCAGACTTCGATACCACTAGGTTCCTCGAACTTCCCAGATCCTGATACCACTAGGTTCCTCGAACTTCCCAGATCTTGATACCACTAGGTTCCTCGAACTTGCCGAACCTTTGAACAAGAAGATTTTTTAGGGGTGTCACACGTTAAGACCGCTAGATCCTTTCAAGACCTTAAGGCTGCTAGGTCCCTCAAACTTGCCAGACGTTACGACCACTAGCTTCAATAACTTTAACAAATTGTAGAATCACAAATCCTTGAACATGTTAGACCCCAGGATCACTCGTTTTCTCGAACTTGCCAAACTTTAGGTACGAGATCTTTTCGAACCTTAGACACCGATTTCAAATTTTTCATCGATGAAGCTAGGTCTGAAGTTAACTTCTTTTTTTTTTTTTCGAATCTGTCAACTAACGCTTCCTGGAACTAGTCCGAATTTATAAATCGGTGATTTGTAAGACACAAAAATTACTAATTTATTCGAATGTGTTTACCTTAAGAATCACTAGTTTTCTTGGCTTGGCAAGATTCTGTTATTGTTCGTTCCCTCGATATTCCCAAGATTAATCGTCCCTAACACTTGTTTGTTCCCTCGATATTCCCAATATTAATCGTCCCTAAGACTCGTTTGTTCCCTTGATCTTCCCAATAATAATCGTCCCTGACACTTGTTTGTTCCCTTGATCTTCCTAATAATAATCGTCTCTAAGACTTGTTTGTTCCCTTGATCTTCTCAATAATAATCGTACCTAGACTGTTTATTCCCGTGATCTTCCTAATGTTAATTGTCCCTAAGATTTGTTTGTTCCCTTGATATTCCCAAGATTAATCGTCCCTAAGACTTGTTTGTTCCCTTGATCTTCCCAATAATAATCGTCCTTAACACTTGTTTGTTCCCTTGATCTTCCTAATAATAATCGTCTCTAAGACTTGTTTGTTCCCTTGATCTTCTCAATAATAATCGTACCTAGACTGTTTATTCCCGTGATCTTCCTCATGTTAATCGTCCCTAAGACTTGTTTGTTCCCTCGATATTCCCAAGATTAATCGTCCCTAAGACTTGTTTTTTCCCTTGATCTTCCCAAGATTAATCGTCCCTAAGACTTGTTTT
>NW_013672070.1:34779-37568 GCF_000517525.1 Limulus polyphemus | reverse complement strand
AATAGTGGACCTTTTCTTCTTCAGGGGTAAACTTTGCCCCTGAAGAAGAAAGGTCCACCTTTCGAAAGCGCTCGGGTTCTAGTGAAAAGCGACTTAAGAATGACGTCATTGAAATAATTAGTAGACGTATTGTGATGATTGATCACAGTTATTCCCCTAAAACGACCAGTATTCCCCATCGCCAGCCTTAAACGACAGACAACTTCTTTGTCACTGGTTTTAGAAGAGCTTTAATTTTCATTCTTTCTTTATAAGAATGGTTGCATGCCAAACGACGCTCACCGTACATAACATAAATGAATTCATACATTTATAGCCATATTTAAAATCAACCTTTTGTGATATATTATATAAAAGTAAGTTAACTCCACTGTATTCGGCATCTCGTGTTCTCAGTACACAAAATCATAATGTCAAATAAACTAACCTGAAGTCTAGTGAATTTGTTTATTTTAGAGCAAAGTCACGTTGGGCTTTCTGCTGTGTCCATTGCTGGGAATTGAACCCCGGATTTTAACATTGTAAGTCCTTAAACTTACTGCTTTTCCATCGGGAAGTAAGTCTAATAAAATAAATACTTTTAGAATTTATTTTTCTTTTTACTTGAAAACGTTTTCAGTTGTATCACTGGACATCGGTTCATCTCGCTAGCTAAAGATTCCCTTCTGCTCTACGAATGATTTTCTTAAGATATTCAGACAAAGCTTCAATAATGTTTCCTTGCCCGCTGTCTCCAAGTTCACATCTTTCCAATTAACTTTTCGCTAAACGAATCTAAAAATATAGAGGGCTTTCATGAAATAATAATAAACTGTTAGCAAATTGGGTATTATACTTAGCAGACCAGAAATTAAATAGCTGAATATTAGTTTACTTCCTTCTACTTAAAATCCAAACTCTCCGTTTACTCAAAGTTAACTTACAAAAGAATCGGGCCAAGGAGTTAGAGTTATATGTAGACTTTCTCATCAAAGTCTAAATCAGCCAAAGTTGAAAGAAAGGAAGTTTAAAACCCGCTTGACAACATTAGTAATCAAAAGATGTGCTGGTTGAAGAGACCTGAATAGTTACACATGTTTAAACATGTTCATTGACACCTGGTTTACTAAGTACATCAATTCTTTCTGTTCGTTGGTAAATACACAAATCTTCAGTTCCTAATTCTCGTCAGCGTTATAACTGAAATAATTGTAATATATAATAACATACTTTCAAATTAGAACTCATCGTGGAGTGGTGTCACATTATCACCAGTCACACCAACAAACAAACAAACATCCGTCACATTATCACCAGTCACACCAACAAATAAACAAACATCCGTCACATTATCACCAGTCACACCAACAAACAAACAAACATCCGTCACATTATCACCAGTCACACCAACAAACAAACAAACATCCGTCACATTATCACCAGTCACACCAACAAACAAACAAACATCCGTCACATTTACTACAGGATACATATTACATTCTGTTCACGTGTCTGATAGTGATAACATTGGATGATGTGTGTAACTACAGGATACATATTACATCCTGTTCACGTGTCTGACAGTGATGATATTTGATGATGTGTGTAAGTGTAGGATACATATTACATCCTGTCCACGTGTCTGATAGTGATAACATTGGATGATGTGTGTAACTACAGGATACATATTACATCCTGTTCACGTGTTTGACAGTGATAATATTGGATGATGTGTGTAACTACAGGATACATATTACATCCTGTTCACGTGTCTGATAGTGATAACATTGCATGATGTGTGTAACCATATTACATCCTGTTCACGTGTCTGACAGTGATAACATTGGATGATGTGTGTAACTATAGGATACACATTACATCCTGTTCACGTGTCTGATAGTGATAACAGATGTTGTTCGTTTGATGGTGTGACTGGTGTTAGTATAACAAATGTTTGTTTGTTGGTGTGACTGGTGATAATGTGACGGATGTTTGTTTGTTGGTGTGACTGGTGACACACACATCATCCAATATTATCACTGTCAAACACGTGAACAGGATGTAATATGTATCCTATAGTTACACACATCATCCAATATTATCACTGTCAGACACGTGAACAGGATGTAATGTGTATCCTGTAGCTACACACACATCATCCAATGTTATCACTGTCAGACACGTGAACAGGATGTAATATGTATCCTGTAGTTACACACATCATCCAATATTATCACTGTCAGACACGTGAACAGGATGTAATATGTATCCTGTAGTTACACACACATCATCCAATGTTATCACTATCAGACACGTGAACAGGATGTAATATGTATCCTATAGTTACACACATCATCCAATATTATCACTGTCAAACACGTGAACAGGATGTAATATGTATCCTATAGTTACACACATCATCAAATATCATCACTGTCAGACACGTGAACAGGATGTAATATGTATCCTATAGTTACACACATCATCCAATATTATCACTGTCAGACACGTGAACAGGGTGTAATATGTATCCTGTAGTTACACACACATCATCCAATATTATCACTGTCAGACACGTGAACAGGATGTAAAATGTATACTGTAGTTACACACATCATCCAATATTATCACTATCAGACACGTGAACAGGATGTAATGTGTATCCTGTAGCTACACACACACCATCCAATATTATCACTGTCAAACACGTGAACAGGATGTAATATGTATCCTATAGTTACACACATCATCCAATATTATCACTATCAGACACGTGAACAGGATGTAATGTGTATCCTGTAGCTACACAC
>NW_013672070.1:18471-34002 GCF_000517525.1 Limulus polyphemus | reverse complement strand
GTTTGTTAGGGTATTGCTTGCCATCCCTTATGTGTTTGTTAGGGTATTGCTTGCCATCCCTTATGTGTTTGTTAGGGTATTGCTTGCCATCCCTTATGTATTTTTTAGGGTATTGCTTGCCATCCCTTATGTATTTGTTAGGGTAATGCTTGCCATCCCTTATGTATTTGTTAGGGTATTGCTTGCCATTCCTTATGTGTTTGTTAGGGTATTGCTTGCCATTCCTTATGTATTTGTTAGGGTATTGCTTGTCATTCCTTATGTGTTTGTTAGGGTATTGCTTGCCATTCCTTATGTGTTTGTTAGGGTATTGCTTGCCATCCCTTATGTATTTGTTAGGGTATTGCTTGCCATCCCTTATGTATTTGTTAGGGTGTTGCTTGCCATCCCTTATGTATTTGTTAGGGTGTTGCTTGCCATCCCTTATGTATTTGTTAGGGTAATGCTTGCCATCCCTTATGTATTTTTTAGGGTAATTGCTTGCCATCCCTTATGTATTTGTTAGGGTATTGCTTGCCATTCCTTATGTATTTGTTAGGGTATTGCTTGCCATTCCTTATGTATTTGTTAGGGTATTGCTTGCCATTCCTTATGTATTTGTTAGTGTAATGCTTGCCATCCCTTATTGATTTATTTTCGCATTTTCCAAGATAAAAGTTTAACAACAGGATCATGATTCTGTAAACAACTTGAGATCGAAACATTAAAAAGAATGTGTTTCCTACAAATAACGTTCTTTGTGTTTCTAAAATAAATAAAAACACTTCCATTGGTGTACCAATTTATCCATAAATTGATTTCTCAGTTTTTCGCTTTCTTACGACTGCTGTATTTTCGTATTGAGTATTTCTCTATAAACACTAATTGAGGAACGATATATAATTTATATTTCTATCTTCAGCTCTCATGTCTATGACTGTAAACTAAATGTATATGTATGTATGTCTTGGCAAGCTCAGTTAAAAAAATGTAAATTAATTTAGCAGAATTAGCTACAGAATAAATGATTACGAAATCTTGAATACATTTGGAAAATTGAACGTGAACAGCAACTTCACGTGGACGGCCAGGTCAGAGACCCCAGTGTATACGTTCCTAATTTTAAACGACTGATCGGATGGAAGGCAGCTTGTTAGCCCTTATCCCATGATCTTCCTTTAACTGAATAAAACACCGAGAATGTAGAGTGAGATGCCAACTTGGACTTCCGATCCGCAGTCCAGCACATCAACAATGGCGCCATGCCACGTCTGCCCAAAATTGAATATCGAATTGCCATAAATTAGGTTTAACATTGATTATCAATGTGGGTACATATTTATCTTGAGCTGGGCGTAACTAAGGTGTTAGTAGAACTCCCAAGGTTTATGATTAGCGTAGCGTCCATCGATGCAATATTTGTATATTCAACCCAGCGTTAACTTGTTAACATAAAAAATGTGCTCGTTGTAATGAACAAATTGTTTAGCTTCCGAGGGAGTCGCTACCAGGTCGCTATTTTTTACATGTATCTCAGCAAGCTTTCAAATCTGTCTGGTCAAGTAAGGCGAGAACTGGGCGGGTCTCTGGTAGCCTTACTTTGTCACGTGCCATACATCGTGACATAAGATTATGTCGCTGTAGTTAACCGTGTCAGTTTCTTGGAAAATTCTTCTCATTATGACGTCAAGAATGTTTTTTTGTTTGTGACACTTAACAAAGTAGGTCAGATTGACTGTGTTTAAAGGTTTTGGCCACACCCTGAACTCAGATTGTCGCCTTCTATGTTAATGTGTATCTCATACCTATAACTGATACTAGATTAAGACGTTGTGACCTTTCAGTATATATAACACCAAGGTTGGTGTTAACACTAAATTGTGTGGACAATACCTGGCTGTTGAAAACCTTGTCTTTTATTAAAGTTATTATTATTATTATTACATATACACCAGGTAGCTGAATAATTGAGAAGTGGGTTTTGGTAATAAAACTTATAATACATTTCTTATTTTCGCTTTCTCGAACATCGGGTAAATTTTCAAGCACATAAAATGTACCTCATTGCAAAACCCGCAGAAATGCTTAAAATAAAAAAAAAGTTTTCCATTGCGAGGTTGCCCGGTTTCTTTATCCGTCACTGTAAATGCAATGACCTTCAGTGCCATCTGTCGGTGAAATAGCAGTTTTTGGTGTCACAAGGAAACGATTGAGGGGAAAAGGGTAAACACGTGTGTTGGTTGAGTCAGGCCTAGCAGGTACGGTTGAAGCATCAAATTCCTCCTAACAATTCGACCTCAATTCTTCGTTATCTTCCACTAGATCGTATAGGTGGAAATCTTTTTGTATTAAAAGATCCGATAGTGATTTTAAACAGTGGAAATCAACAAGTTGTTCCAGACTAGTGCATATAAACGAGTAGAGATAGTTAGAAGGTTAATTACACAGAGAAACCCCTTATAAATATAACAGTTTTCTTTCATACATATGGTTTATATATAAATATATCGGTAGAGAGAGAGAGAGATAAACAAAAAAAAATGTAAGATTATTTAAGAAACGAAGGATAAATCTGGATGAATACAAAAATATCTCATGGAAAGACCGATAGATATTTAACGCTGTCGTAACTTAAACTTGTAAGTATGATTTAAATGAGGGATCTCGCGCGCTTCTAAAAAGTTCTATACCAGAAGTCTCAATCACCAGAATTGATCTGTGGAAGTTAAGAATACATTCTTACAAAGATGTAAATATATATATTACTAAATACTTTTGGCGAAAAGATATAGATATTTCATGAGTTTACTTGTAGAACCATAAAACAAGATTGTAACTTCGGTTGGTTGTTTTAGACTTTAGGGCAAAACCACATTGGGCTCTACGCCATGCCCACCACGGGAACCTAACACCGGATTTTAGCGTTGTAAGTCCGTAAACTTACCACTGTCTAATCAGTAATGTAACATACCAGTTTTTATCATTACATAAAGAGAAATACACTACCGTGGTCGTATCTTTTCCTTTAAAAGTCATACATGACTCTAACAACCAAAATTGATGGCTGTTAATACAAGAAGCGCCCCCTTGTGCATCAAACAAAAGTATGTCAGCGAATTGTCTTAAAACATATATGTAGATTTGTATGGTAAATGTCTGTAAGATAATCTAAAAACTAGTGATACTGTAATGTTTATTCCAAAACTAATCTGAGAATCTTAATCTGGTGATAACCAAGTAATTAGCTCGTTACATACTTTAATCTAGAAGACAATGTAGGAATTAGCTTATTAAATACACTACATCTGTGAAACTATATAAAACAGTGGAAACTGGTTAAAATTACCGAAAGACGATATATTAAAGATTGAACTACAGGCAGTCCTAACGGTCTGTCGAGATAACAGCGAAATTTACTCCCAACGTCTGGAAACGGAAATAGCCTTTTGTAAACAGAAAAACAAACAAAAAACTATTTATGCGGTTAATTAAAACCAGTAGAACATTAGTTTATTGTTTCCAAATATTTCTATATCTTCTATTCATTATATTGGTGTTTTATTAAAGCATTGTTAATACAAGAAGCGCCCTTTTGTGCTTCAAACTCTTAACAACGATAGATTAACAAAGGTTTGAGAACGTTCATTCATTCGTTATTAATGAAAGTGTTGTAAATAAAAAGACACAGTTTCGGAGTTGTCTACCTTATTATTTTCAAATACTCTCCAGGTAACATTTTGACCGTTTCTTGTTTTCAAATACTCTCCAGGTAACATTTTAATTGTTTATTGTTTTCAAATACTCTCCAGGTAACATTTTGATTGTTTAGTGTTTTCAAATACTCTCCAGGTAACATTTTGATTGTTTATTTTTTTCAAATACTCTCCAGGTAACATTTTGATTGTTTAGTGTTTTCAAATACTCTCCAGATAACATTTTGATCGTTTCTTGTTTTCAAATACTCTCCAGGTAACATTTTGATTGTTTATTGTTTTCAAATACTCTCCAGGTAACATTCGAGTTGTTTATTGTTTTCAAATACTCTCCAGGTAACATTTTGACCGTTTCTTGTTTTCAAATACTCCCCAGGTAACATTTTGATTGTTTATTGTTTTCAAATACTCTCCAGGTAACATTTTGACCGTTTCTTGTTTTCAAATACTCCCCAGGTAACATTTTGATTGTTTCTTGTTTTCAAATACTCTCCAGGTAACATTTTGATTGTTTCTTGTTTTCAAATACTCTCCAGGTAACATTTTGATTGTTTATTGTTTTCAAATACTCTCCAGGTAACATTTTGATTGCTTATTGTTTTCAAATACTCTCCAGGTAACATTTTGATTGCTTATTGTTTTCAAATACTCCCCAGGTAACATTTTGATTGTTTCTTGTTTTCAGATACTCTCCAGGTAACATTTTGATTGCTTATTGTTTTCAAATACTCTCCAGGTAACATTTTGATTGCTTATTGTTTTCAAATACTCCCCAGGTAACATTTTGATTGTTTATTGTTTTCAAATACTCTCCAGGTAACATTTTGACTGTTTCATTATTATTGCTCCCACCCCTTCAAATGTCTCGGTGGTTAGTTAGACTTATGACGCTACAAATCGGATTTCGATACCAGAGGTGGGCAGAGCACAGATAGCCGATTGTGTAGCTTTGTGCTTAACAACAAACAAAATTATTATTAACTTGTAGGGCTAATTTTCCTTGCTTTAAAAATCACACTGCATTTTAACCATTAATATCCAAAATATACTGGAAGTTAACATTGTTACAATCTGTACAGCGGATGATGTTCTTCTGTATTGTTAATTTCTACAGCGCATGCTTTGAGGTGACGTCATTATTTTGACTAAATATGGTAAAGACAGGCTCGCAACGCGCGTGTGAGTGCTAATAGATGGACGAGGCTGATAGGTTGATGAAACGGAAAATAGGCTCGGTTTCCGTGCCTCAAACTACGCCTTAAGCTACGAAGATACTTACGTATATATTACCTTTGAACCCGTGAGTCAGTGTGTCTGTGTTTGCAATCGAATCCAACTCAGGTCGCTCTGACAACAGGCTAAGGCCAAATCAGTTTTTACGAAGAGCCTCCCGAGCGAAATGTGCTGACTACACAACGACGGATAATTTAAAAAAACAACTTACATGTGGATGAAGAAATCTGTTAGAAACAACGAGACAATAAATACTTAGTTTCACAAATAAGAAAACTCAAACCTATAATGATTAGAAAACAGCCGATCGAGGGTGAAATTTTCAACAACAAACAATGTGTTCCGGTACTCAGTACCGGTGAGTACCAACAGAATTTCGCCTCTGCATTCGATCATTTCTTGGGTTAATTAATTAATTAATTGGGTTAATTTGTTGGTCATTAATCTCGCTGTTAAAAATAATTATCGTGATCAGGGAAGATAAGTGGCTCTAGTATTCTTTGTAAAATTACAAAGGGTTATAAAAATGTGTAAAGATGAGCAACTAACTTATGTTGTGTTACTTTCTCTACGAACACTTCGCCATACAGTTCAGCGTCTTTTGTTAGCAAGCTAAAATTATAGTTCTTTATAAAACTGACCTGTATCTTTCAGTTTTTTTATTATTTTAAGGTATAAAGCAAGAACTGTGATCTACACTGGTGTTTTGTTAAACATCAAAGCCGAGCTGTAACTGTGATCTACACTGGTGTTTTGTTAAACATCAAAGCCGAGCTGTAATGACATTCTTGTTGTGCAGTTTCTTTCTCTCCCCCCCCCCTCGACAGCTTATAACGATAGAATTCTGGGTTCGATCCTTGTGAAAGACACAGCGCAGATAGTCTTAGATAGGCTTTGCGCTAAAAATGAATACAATTTACTGTTACTAAACAACCTGGTATTCACTGATTATTGACAATATGTAACGACATTCTTGGTAAGATAACAATATGTAACGACATTCTTGGTAAGATAACAAAATGTAACGACATTCTTGGTAAGATGACAATATGTAAGGACATTCTTGGTAAGATAACAATATGTAACGACATTCTTGGTAAGATAACAAAATGTAACGACATTCTTGGTAAGATGACAATATGTAAGGACATTCTTGGTAAGATGACAATATGTAAGGACATTCTTGGTAAGATGACAATATGTAACGACATTCTTGGTAAGATAACAATATGTAAGGACATTCTTGGTAAGATGACAATATGTAAGGACATTCTTGGTAAGATGACAATATGTAACGACATTCTTGGTAAGATAACAATATGTAACGACATTCCTGGTAAGATAACAATATGTAACGACATTCTTGGTAATATAACATTATGTAAGGACATTCTTGGTAAGATGACAATATGTAACGACATTCTTGGTAAGATAACAATATGTAACGACATTCTTGGTAAGATAACAATATGTAACGACATTCTTGGTAAGATGACAATATGTAACGACATTCTTGGTAAGATAACAATATGTAAGAACATTCTTGGTAAGATAACAATATGTAACGACATTCCTGGTAAGATAACAGTATGTAACGACATTCTTGGTAAGATAACAATATGTAACGAGATTCCTGGTAAGATAACAATATGTAACGACATTCTTGGTAAGATGATAATATGTAACGACATTCTTGGTAAGCTAACAATATGTAACGACATTCTTGGTAAGATAACAATATGTAACGACATTCCTGGTAAGATAACAATATGTAAGAACATTCTTGGTAAGATAACAATATGTAAGGACATTCTTGGTAAGATGATAATATGTAACGACATTCTTGGTAAGCTAACAATATGTAACGACATTCTTGGTAAGATGACAATATGTAACGACATTCTTGGTAAGATCACAATATGTAACGACATTCCTGGTAAAATAACAGTATGTAACGACATTCTTGGTAAGCTAACAATATGTAACGACATTCTTGGTAAGATAACAATATGTAACGACATTCCTGGTAAAATAACAATATGTAAGAACATTCTTGGTAAGATAACAATATGTAAGGACATTCTTGGTAAGATGATAATATGTAACGACATTCTTGGTAAGCTAACAATATGTAAGGACATTCTTGGTAAGATGATAATATGTAACGACATTCTTGGTAAGCTAACAATATGTAACGACATTTTTGGTAAGATAACAATATGTAACAACATTCTTGGTAAGATAACAATATGTAACGACATTCTTGGTAAGATAACAATATGTAACGACATTCTTGGTAAGATAACAATATGTAACGACATTCCTGGTAAAATAACAATATGTAAGAACATTCTTGGTAAGATGATAATATGTAACGACATTCTTGGTAAGATAACAATATGTAACAACATTCTTGGTAAGATCACAATATGTAACGACATTCCTGGTAAAATAACAGTATGTAACGACATTCTTGGTAAGATGATAATATGTAACGACATTCTTGGTAAGCTAACAATATGTAACGACGTTCCTCGTAAGATGGCAATATGTAACGACATTCTTGGTAAAATAACAATATGTAACGTCATTCTTGGTAAGCTAACAATATGTAATGACATTCTTGGTAAGATGATAATATGTAACGACATTCTTGGTAAGATAATATGTAACGACATTCCTGGTAAAATAACAATATGTAAGAACATTCTTGGTAAGATAACAATATGTAACGACATTCTTGGTAAGATGATAATATGTAACGACATTCTTGGTAAGCTAACAATATGTAAAGACATTCCTGGTAAAATAACAATATGTAACGACATTCTTGGTAAGATGACAATATGTAAGGACATTCTTGGTAAAATAACAATATGTAACGACATTCTTGGTAAGATGACAATATGTAAGGACATTCCTGGTAAGATGACAATATGTAAGGACATTCTTGGTAAGATCACAATATGTAACGACATTCTTTGTAAGATCACAATATGTAACGACATTCCTGGTAAAATAACAGTATGTAACGACATTCTTGGTAAGATGATAATATGTAACGACATTCTTGGTAAGCTAACAATATGTAACGACATTCCTCGTAAGATGGCAATATGTAACGACATTATTGGTAAGATGATAATATGTAAAGACATTCTTGGTAAGATGATAATATGTAACGACATTCTTGGTAAGATGACAATATGTAACGACATTCCTGGTAAGATGACAATATGTAACGACATTCTTGGTAAGATAACAATATGTAACGAGATTCCTGGTAAGATGATAACATGTAAGGGCATTCTTGGTGTTATTATGCTATAATACAGCTATACTTTACTACTGGTAAAGTGTTATTATACTATAATACAGATATATATACTTCACTACAGGTAAAGTGTTATTATGATAAAGTGTTATTATACTATAATACAGGTATACTTTACTACTGGTAAAGTGTTATTATATGTATTATAGTATAATAACACTTTACCAGTAGTAAAGTATACCTGTATTATAGCATAATAACACTTTACGTGTAGTAAAGTATATATATCTGTATTATAGGGTATACTTTACTACTGGTAAAGTGTTATTATATTATAATACAGGTATACTTTACTACTGGTAAATTGTTATTATACTATAATACAGATATATATACTTTACTACAGGTAAAGTGTTATTATATTATAATACAGGTATACTTTACTACTGGTAAAGTGTTATTATACTATAATACAGGTATACTTTACTACTGATAAAGTGTTATTATACTATAATACAGGTATACTTTACTACTGGTAAAGTGTTATTATACTATAATACAGGTATACTTTACTACTGATAAAGTGTTATAATACTATAATATAGATATACTTTACCACGGGTAAAGTGTTATTATACTATAATACAGGTATACTTTAGTACTTTATTGTTTTTTTCTTCTGCGGATCCTATAATTTGTAAAGTAACTTCAGTAATAATGTGATAACAGTGAATACCATAGTGTCATTCAATATATAATAATAATGTGTGAACAGTGAATACGATAGTGTCATTCAATATATAATAATAATGTGTGAACAGTGAATACGATAGTGTCATTCAGTATATAATAATAATGTGTGAACAGTGAATACGATAGTGTCATTCAGTATATAATAATAATGTGTGAACAGTGAATACGATAGTGTCATTCAGTATATAATAATAATGTGTGAACAGTGAATACGATAGTGTCTTCAGTATATAATAATAATGTGTGAACAGTGAATACGATAGTGTCATTCAGTATATAATATTAATGTGTGAACAGTGAATACGATAGTGTCTTCAGTATATGATAATAATGTGTAAACAGTGAAGACGATAGTGTCTTCAGTATATAATATTAATGTGTGAACAGTGAATAATATAGCGTCTTCAGTATATGATAATAATGTGTGAACAGTGAAGACGATAGTGTCTTCAGTATATAATATTAATGTGTGAACAGTGAATAAGATAGCGTCTTCAGTATATGATAATAATGTGTAAACAGTGAAGACTGTTCACACATTATTATCATATACTGAAGACGCTATCTTATTCACTGTTCACACATTAATATTATATACTGAAGGCACTATCGTATTCACTGTTCACACATTAATATTATATACTGAAGACACTATCGTGAATACGATAGTGTCATTCAGTATATAATAATAATGTGTGAACAGTGAAAACGATAGTGTCTTCAGTATATAATAATAATGTGTGAACAGTGAAAACGATAGTGTCTTCAGTATATAATAATAATGTGTGAACAGTGAATACGATAGTGTCTTCAGTATATGATAATAATGTGTGAACAGTGAATACGATAGTGTCTTCAGTATATGATAATAATGTGTGAACAGTGAATACAATAGTGTCTTCAGTATATGATAATAATGTGTGAACAGTGAATACGATAGTGTCTTCAGTATATAATAATAATGTGTGAACAGTGAATACGATAGTGTCTTCAGTATATAATAATAATGTGTGAACAGTGAATAAGATAGCGTCTTCAGTATATGATAATAATGTGTGAACAGTGAAGACGATAGTGTCTTCAGTATATAATATTAATGTGTGAACAGTGAATACGATAGTGTCTTCAGTATATAATAATAATGTGTGAACAGTGAATACGATAGTGTCTTCAGTATATAATATTAATGTGTGAACAGTGAATACGATAGTGTCTTCAGTATATAATAATAATGTGTGAACAGTGAATACGATAGTGTCTTCAGTATATAATATTAATGTGTGAACAGTGAATACGATTGTGTCTTCAGTATATAATCATTTCCAATCGGAGTAAACTATGTAAAAATTAATCTGGCTATCAGTTCCAACACGTGTTTAACATCCTCCCATACCAACATAAATCTAAAACTATAGTAGAAATGCCGGGAAATGGTCGGGATTGGCACGCTCCGTGGGTATGAAGAGGACTCACACATTATCCCCTCCCTTATGGGCGTATATACGGTTTATGTATGTGTACGTATATATGGTTTATGTATGTGTACGTATATTGGAATTTCTGATAATATCAATTGTATTTGTGACATTTTCAGACATTTAGAAATAACTAGATAAACACATGACATGATAACTTATGGTAATAATTCATGCTATTTTATCTAACGATAAAAGCATTTCTTTCGAAATGTCTCGACGAAACGATGACGTCACTTCCGCTAACGATATAAAGAAACGTGCCGTGACAACTGATTGGAAAGTATCTGATCAAGTTTCTATAGTACAACATAGGAAATCACACGTATTATTTGCTATTTTGTTTTACATCCTTTTGTTATTCGTTCTCGGTACAAAACTGTTTCAGACAGACGCAAAAACAATTCGCAAAAAACTACATATTTTTACAGCGAAAGCATGGCAAGATGCCGAAAGGGGGCTTGTGATCAAACACATCTGCACGTGTAATATGACGTTATCTTTGAAGCGGAACCCGCCGACAGGTCACTCGAGCGCAAATTGTATTATATAGAGCGCAACAATAGTCATGATGTGTGAATTAGACAGCGGCGACCTTCCTGCCCTCTAGCGATGAAACTATTCGTCTAATGGTGTGTGCGTGTTTTATATCCTGTGTTTTATGACCAGTTATCGTCCATTACATGTTCACATAGACAATAATCTCGAGATCTTGCTTTTTCAGTCAAATTTCTACTGTACGTGCTTCGTGGATACATTCCTAGTTTACTCGAAATTATACGTATAGTGAGAAAATTTACGTATTTTTGTAGTTCTGTAAGGAGTGGCAGGTACTCGAGTTAGCGGACTCCAAAATAAGCCACGTACTGTATAACGCTGCGTATTCTGATGATGGGTTAACAAACAGACAGAGAAAGAAAGATTTAAACGAAACACCAAATCATGAAGCATGACGGTAAAGTTGAGAAATAAAGTTCTGGAAAAAACTCGATTTTCAACGACTGTACACTTCGTGTTGTTGTTTTTTTTTGTGTTTTTGTTTTTTCACGTGTGTTTTCCAGAACGCACATCGCTTTAAATTGTTTTACGTCTTCGTTAATGATCTCATGACGATTTTTGAAAACTTTGGACGCCGCTTCCCCCGAATTAACCCACCTCTCTATCCATGTTAAAGGGGGAGGGAGGGGAGACCAGTTTTCAACGGCGTGACAAGAACAGAGGAACAAGCATCGTGTTTTCCACACCCATTCAGCCTGGGCAGCCGTCTTTTGTGTTAAAAGATACTTTTTTTTGTCGAGTTGTTTATACAGGTAAACGTAGTTATATATATTCTCCTTCTTTTGATTGGCGCACAAGGCCAGAGCAAAGGATGTATCTAACAACAATATGGTGGTTCTCCAGTTTAGTCCCATCCCCAGCCCGAAAACACGATAAATTGACACATAAAATATATATTTTAAAAGTAATCTTGCTATCTCAAACGTAAAACAAGTGCGTGCGTTTGTAAATAATATTTAGTCACTTCGTAAGAGTATTTTCAATCTGGACGGCAACTTATGGACCGAACTGGCATAGCTGCCACTTTTATAACGCACCTAATGTTAAAAGTATGAAGCGATTTCAGACGCATATCACTTGGATTTCTTTTTCTCTTTTATACGTAGCCAGGCACGTTAACCTCTCGGCCACGCGAGGCCCATATACAGCTGTATTTCATTTTAACAATATATGTCTAGTTCAGGCACATATAAAGCTGTCTTTTATTTTCATAATATTTGTCTAATTCAGGCCCATATAAAGCTGTCGGATTAGGCAGATAGTATGAAAATAAAATACAGCTGTATATGGGCCTGAGTTAGAGAGATATTATTAAAATAAAAGACAGCTTTATACAGACCTAAATTAGACAGATATTATTAAAATAAAAGACAGCTTTATATGGGCCTGAATTAGACAAATATTAGGAAAATAAAAGACAGCTTTATATGGGCCTAAATTAGACAGATATTATTAAAACAAAAGACAGCTTTATATGGGCCTGAATTAGAGAAATATTATGAAAATAAAAGACAGCTTTATATTTGCCTTAACTAGACATATGTTGTTAAAATAAAATACAGCTGTATATGGGCCTGAGTTAGAGAAATATTATTAAAATAAAAACAGATATTGTTAAAATCAAAGATAGCTTTATATGGGCCTGAATTACACAGATATTGTTAAAATAAAAGACAGCTTTATAAGGGCCTGAATTAGTCAAATATTATGGAAATAAAAGACAGCTTTATATGTGTCTGAACTAGACAGATATTATGAAAATAAAATAGAGCTTTATATGGGCCTAGATTAGGCAGATATTATGAAAATAAAATACAGCTTTATATGTGTCTGTATTAGACAGATATTATGAAAATAAAAAACAGCTTTATATGGGCCTGAAGTAGAGAGATATTATGTAAATAAAATACAGCTGTATATGGGCCTGAATTAGAGAGATATTATGTAAATAAAAGACAGCTTTATATGGGCCCGAATTAGACAGATATTGTTAAAATAAAAGACAGATTTAAATAGGCCTGAATTACACAGATATTGTTAAAATAAAAGACAGATTTAAATAGGCCTGAATTACACATATATTATGAAAATAAAAGACAGCTTTATATGGGCCTGATTATACATATATTATGAATGTAAAAGATAGCTTATATGGGCCTGAATTAGACAGATATTAAGAAAATAAAAAACTGCTTTATATGGACCTGAGTTAGACAGATATTCTGAAAATAAAAGACAGCTTTATATGGGCCTAAAATACAGCTGTATATGGGCCTGAATTAGACAGATATTATGAAAATAAAAGACAGCTTTATATGGGCCTGGATTAGGCAGATAGTATGAAAATAAAAGACAGCTTTATATGGGCCTGAATTAGGCAGATATTATGAAAATAAAAGACAGCTTTATATGGGCCTAAATTAGAATTTTAACAATATCTGTCTAGTTCAGGCACACATAAAGCTGTCTTTTAATTTTCCATAATATTTGACTAATTCAGGCCCATATAAAGCTGTCTTTGATTTTAACAATATCTGTGTAATTCAGGCCCATATAAAGCTGTCTTTTATTTTAATAATATCTGTCTAATTTAGGCCCATATAAAGGTGTCTTTTATTTACATAATAGCTGTCTAATTCAGGCCCATATACAGCTGTATTTTATTTACATAATATCTCTCTAATTCAGGCTCATATAAAGCTGTCTTTTATTTTCATAATATCTGTCTAATTCAGGCCCATATAAAGCTGTCTTTTATTTTCATAATATTTGACTAATTCAGGCCTATATAAAGCTGTCTTTGATTTTAACAGTACCTGTGTAATTCAGGCCCATATAAATCTGTGTTTTATTTGCATAATATCTGTCTAATTCAGGCACATATAAAGCTGTATTTTATTTTCATACTATCTGTCTAATTCAGGCCCATATGAGCTATATTTTACATTCATAATATATGTATAATTCAGGCTCAAATAAAGCTGTCTTTTATTTTCATAATATCTGTCTAATTCAGGTCCATATAAGCTATCTTTTACATTCATAATATATGTATAATTCAGGATCATATAAAGCTGTCTTGTATTTTCATAATATCTGTGTAATTCAGACCCATATAAAGCTCTCTTTTATTTTCAGATTATATCTCTCTCATTCAGGCCCATATAAACCTGTCTTTTATTTTAACAATATCTGTGTAATTCAAGCCCTTATAAAGCTGTCTTTTAGTTTAACAATATCTGTGTAATTCAGGCCCTTATAAAGCTGTCTTTTATTTTAACAATATCTGTGTAATTCAGGCCCTTATAAAGCTGTCTTGTTTTTCATAATATCTGTGAAATTCAGTTCCATATAAACCTGTCTTTGTTTTTAATAATATCTGTCTAATTCAGGCACATATAAGCTGTCTTTTATTTTCATAATATCTGTCTAACTCAGGCCCATATAAAGCTGTCTTTCATTTTAATAATATCCGTTTAATTCAGGAACATATAAAGCTGTCTTTTATTTTCATAATGTCTGTCTAATTCAGGCCCATATAAACCTGTCTTATATTTTCATAATATATGTCTAATTCAGACCCCTTTAAGGCTGTCTTTTATTTTGATAATAGCTGTCTAATTTAGACTCATATAAAGCTGTTTTTTATTTTCCTAATATCTGTATAATTCATTAACAAAAGAACAAAGGTTTTTATTCCACCTTGTTGATACTTTTTTGTTATTACTTTGTTTGGTGTTAAAGTATATTCATTCTGTTTGGTGTTAATGTAAATCACTTTGTTTGATGTTAAAGTATATTCATTCTGTTTGGTGTTAATGTAAATCACTCTGTTTGGTGCTAAGGTATATTCATTCTGTTTGGTGTTAATGTAAATCACTCTGTTTGATGTTAAAGTATATTCATTGTGTTTGGTGTTAATGTAAATCACCCTGTTTGGTGTTAAAGTATATTCATTCTGTTTGGTTTAATGTAAATCACTCTGTTTGGTGTTAAGGTATATTCATTCTGTTTGGTGCTAATGTAAATCACTCTCTTGTTAAAGTAAATCACTCTGTTTGGTGTTAAAGTAAATCACTTTGTTTGATGTTAAAGTAAATCACCCTGTTTGGTGTTAAAGTAAATCACTCTGTTTGGTGTTAAAGTAAATCACTCTGTTTGATGTTAAAGTAAATCACTCTGTTTGATGTTAAAGTAAATCACTTTGTTTGATGTTAAAGTAAATCACTCTGTTTGGTGTTGAAGTAAATCACTATGTTTGGTGTTAAAGTATATTCATTTTGTTTGGTGTTAAAGTAAATCACTTTGTTTGGTGTTGAAGTAAATTACTTTGTTAGGTGTTAAAGTAAATCACTATGTTAGGTGTTAAAGTATATTAATTTTGTTTGGTGTTAAATTAACTCACTATGTTTGGTGTTAAAGTATATTAATTTTGTTTGGTGTTAAAGTATATTAATTTTGTTTGGTGTTAAAGTAAATCACTTTGTTTGGTGTTAAAGTAAATCACTATGCTTGGTGTTAAAGTATATTCATTTTGTTTGGTGTT
>NW_013672070.1:15680-17471 GCF_000517525.1 Limulus polyphemus | reverse complement strand
CTATAATACTAATAACACTTTACCAGTAGTAAAGTATACCTGCATAATAACACTTTACCAGTAGTAAAGTATATCTGTATTATAGCATAATAACACTTTACCTGTAGTAAAGTATATATATCTGTATTATAGTATAATAACACTTTACCAGTACTAAAGTATATCTGTATTATATCATAATAACACTTTACCTGTAGTAAAGTATATATACCTGTATTATAGTATAATAACACTTTACCAGTAGTAAAGTATACCTGTATTATAGTATAATAACACTTTACCAGTACTAAAGTATATCTGTATAATATCATAATAACACTTTACCTGTAGTAAAGTATATCTGTATTATAGCATAATAACACTTTACAAGTAGTAAAGTATACCTGTATTATAGCATAATAACACTTTACCTGTAGTAAAGTATATGTGTATTATAGCACTTTACTACTGGTAAAGTGTTATTATACTATAATACAGATATATATACTTTACTACTGGTAAAGTGTTATTATGCTATAATACAGGTATACTTTACTATTGGTAAAGGGTTATTATATTACAGATATACTTTACTACTGGTAAAGTGTTATTATACTATAATACAGGTATACTTTACTACTGGTAAAGTGTTATTATACTATAATACAGGTATACTTTACTAATGGTAAAGTGTTATTATACTATAATATAGATATACTTTAATACTGGTAAAGTGTTATTATACTATAATACAGGTATACTTTACTACTGGTAAAGTGTTATTATACTATAATATAGATATACTTTACTACTGGTAAAGTGTCATTATACTATAATACAGGTATACTTTACTACTGGTAAAGTGTTATTATACTATAATACAGATATACTTTACTACTGGTAAACTGTTATTATACTATAATACAGGTATACTTTACTACTGGTAAAGTGTTATTATACTATAATATAGATATACTTTACTACTGGTAAAGTGTCATTATACTATAATACAGGTGTACTTTACTACTGGTAAAGTGTTATTATACTATAATACAGGTATACTTTACTACTGGTAAAGTGTTATTATACTATAATATAGATATACTTTACTACTGGTAAAGTGTTATTATATTATAATACAGGTATACTTTACTACAGGTAAAGTGTTATTATACTATAATACAGGTATACTTTACTACTGGTAAAGTGTTATTATACTATAATACAGATATATACTTTACTACTGGTAAAGTGTCATTATACTATAATACAGGTATACTTTACTACTGGTAAAGTGTTATTATACTATAATACAGATATATACTTTACTACTGGAAAGTGTTATTATACTATGATTCAGGTATACTTTACTACAGGTAAAGTGTTATTATACTATAATACAGATATATCCACTTTCTACTGGTAAAGTGTTATTATACTATAATACAGGTATACTTTACTACTGGTAAAGTGTTATGATACTATAATATAAATATACTTTACTACAGGTAAAGTGTTATTATATAATAATACAGGTATACTGTACTACTGGTAAAGTGTTATTATGCTATAATACAGATATACTTTAGTACTGGTAAAGTGTTATTATACTATAATACAGGTATACTTTACTACTGGTAAAGTGTTATTATACTATAATACAGATATATATACTTTACTACAGGTAAAGTGTTATTATGCTATAATAGAGATATATATAATTTACTACCGGTAAAGTGTTCTTATACTATAATACAGATATACTTTACTACTGGTAAAGTGTTATTATACTATAATACAGATATATATACT
>NW_013672070.1:13409-14783 GCF_000517525.1 Limulus polyphemus | reverse complement strand
ATTGTTTGGTGTTGAAGTAAATCACTTTGTTTGGTGTTGAAGTAAATCACTATGCTTGGTGTTAAAGTATATTCATTTTGTTTGGTGTTAAAGTAAATCACATTGTTTGGTGTTGAAGTAAATCACTTTGTTTGGTGTTGAAGTAAATCACTATGCTTGGTGTTAAAGTAAATCACTATGCTTGGTGTTAAAGTATATTCATTTTGTTTGGTGTTAAAGTAAATCACTATGCTTGGTGATTATTAGTTCATTAATATTTATTATATATATATGTGTGTGTGTGTGTGTGTATATATATAGCCACTGTGTGCCATTAAAATGTAAGAAACAACCACTACAAGTACTATAACGTTTTTGTAGTTCTGTAAGTAGTCGCATGTACTCTGTGAGCGGATTTCAAAATAAGCCACGTACTGTATAACGCTGCGCATTCTGATGATGGGTTAACAAACAGACAGAGAAAGAAAGATTTAAACGAAACACCAAATCATGAAGCATGACGGTAAACTTGAGAAATAAAGTTCTGGAAAAAACTCGATTTTCAACGACTGTACACTTCGTGTTGTTGTTTTTTTGTTTTTTTTCACGTGCGTTTTCCAGAACACACGCATCACTTTAAATTGTTTTACTTTGTTAATGATCTCATAACGATTTTTTTAACAAACTTGTACACCGCTTCCCCCGAATTAACCCACCTCCCTATCTATACTGAAAGGGAGGGAAGACGAGTTTTCAACAGCGGAACACGCACCGTTTCTTCCCCTGATATCTAGACCTCCTTTTGGAACTGTCCCCTGCGCATGATCTGAGATACATATCACTATGAGTGGCATCGTGACTGGTTGAAAATTCATTTAAACATCTTATAGAATCTGACAAAGTTCAAACTGACCTTTCACAAAATCTTCCCGGTTCTAGACTGACCTTTTATACACTTTGTCTGACGCAGATTGGTTCTTCACGGGGTCTTTTCGCGTTCAGATTGCTAACTCTTTACAGAATCTATTCAAGTTCAGATTGTCTCTTTACTAAACTTTCCCAAGTTCAAGCTGTCTCTCTACAGAATCTATTAAGTTCAGATTGACTCTTTACTAAACTTTCCCAAGCTCAAGCTGTCTCTTTACAGAATCTATTCAAGTTCAGATTGTCTCTTTACAAAACTTTCCCAAGTTCAAGCTGTTTCTTTACAGAATCTATTCAAGTTCAGATTGACTCTTTACTAAACTTCCCCAAGTTCAAGCTGTCTCTCTACAGAATCTATTCAAGTTCAGATTGACTCTTCACTAAACTTTCCCAAGTTCAAGCTGTTTCTTTACAGAATCTATTCAAGTTCAGATTGACTCTTTACTAAACTTCCCCAAGTTCAAGCTGTCT
>NW_013672070.1:10102-12699 GCF_000517525.1 Limulus polyphemus | reverse complement strand
GTTAATATTGTCTCTTTACAGATTCTATTCAAGTTCAGATTGACTCTTCACTAAACTTTCCCAAGCTCAAGCTGTCTCTTTACAGAATCTATTCAAGTTAATATTGTCTCTTTACAGATTCTATTCAAGTTCAGATTGACTCTTCACTAAACTTTCCCAAGCTCAAGCTGTCTCTTTACAGAATCTATTCAAGTTAATATTGTCTGTTTACAGAATCTATTAAGTTCAGATTGATTCTTTACTAAACTTTCCCAAGTTCAAGCTGTCTCTTTACAGAATCTATTCAAGTTCAGATTGACTCTTTACTAAACTTTCCCAAGTTCAAGCTGTCTCTTTACAGAATCTGTTAAGTTCAGATTGATTCTTTACTAAACTTTCCCAAGTTCAAAACGCTAGATATGTCTGTTTGTTCAATTTTTACCCGAAGGTAGTTGCGGTCGTTCCTCTCGTGCGTGTTTTAAGCCTTTGGTGACGAGATTAGGTACAGCAGGCTCTGGGCTGTGCGATTGGCCACAGTGTCAGTATGACGTTAGACGCCGGTTCTTCCCCTGGGGCCTTACAGCCAGTGATGTGGCGCACGTGAAAGCGGTACGTCCGATGGGCCATGACTAAACGGTCTGGTCCAGAAGCTTGCAGGTGTCTTTAACAGCCGAGGTTTGGTATTCAACTGACCGACAAGGTGCGTGTAAATGATAACTGTATTTATTACTATTAATAGTTATTCGCTGTCATGATTCGTGGACACTGTCCACTAATGGGTTAGTAACCACATTTCATATTAGGACGACTGTTAACCACTAGCAAGGTAAGGTTCAGATGTTGTTACTAGTAATTCTGGCTCCAACTGACCCCTCGGATATTTTTTTCTTTCTACTAGTTTCAACGTATTAACAATAACGGTCAAATATTCATATTGTCTCTGGTGTAAACTTTGTAGTTCCAGTGGTTAATTTATTTCGTTATGGTTAACGAGCTGCTTCCAAAAGTTTCAGGGTCCAAGTAAAAACGTTTACACCACATCATAAACGATTAAATAACTGTATAGAAAATTAATTTTGAACTTTACAGAATACCTATTTAATCATTTATTTTTTAATTAATACCAAACGTGTTATGATTTGTTTTATGAATCTTTAACGGAAAAGTTACAATATTTTACAGAATGGAAATCAGCCTTTAACTTTAAGTTAAGTTGAAAGTTTGATAAGACGTTAATATTAGGTTAAGTTGAAAGTTTGATAAGACGTTAATATTAAGTTCAATTGAAAGTTTGATAAGACGTTAATATTAGGTTAAGTTGAAAGTTTGATAAGACGTTAATATTAGGTTCAATTGGAAGTTTGATAAGACGTTAATATTAAGTTAAGTTGAAAGTTTGATAAGACGTTAATATTAGGTTAAGTTGAAAGTTTGATAAGACGTTAATATTAAGTTCAATTGGAAGTTTGATAAGACGTTAATATTAAGTTAAGTTGAAAGTTTGAAAAGACGTTAATATTAGGTAAAGTTGAAAGTTTGATAAGACGTTAATATTAGGTTAAGTTGAAAGTTTGATAAGACGTTAATATTAAGTTAAGTTGAAAGTTTGATAAGACGCTAATATTAGGTAAAGTTGAAAGTTTGATAAGACGCTAATATTAGGTAAAGTTGAAAGTTTGATAAGACGTTAATATTAAGTTAAGTTGAAAGTTTGATAAGACGTTAATATTAGGTTAAGTTGAAAGTTTGATAAGACGTTAATATTAGGTAAAGTTGAAAGTTTGATAAGACGTTAATATTAGGTAAAGTTGATAGTTTGATAAGACGTTAATATTAAGTTAAGTTGAAAGTTTGATAAGACGTTAATATTAGGTAAAGTTCAGTTGGAGGTGTGATAAGACATTAAAAATGATTGAACACGTATTTGTGTAACAACTACTACTCCAGACAGCAACGTCTGCTGAAGCCCAGTTAGATAGACTAACCCTAATCTTTAAACGTACCAGCACCCGTGCTTGAAGGAAGATAAGGATTATATTTTAACGGTGAATATTTATGAAAGCCAAAGTAACCGTTAAACGTTCTTAGAAAGTGATTGCAGGTGGAACCCCCCCCCCCCATGTTACTTATATATCAAGTTTTTAAATAAACTGACATATTGTAAATTAGTTTTTAACAAAAACCATGAGATTTTTCTGTTCCCTAAGCTGTGAAGGACAAAAACTGACTGTCTCTAATAGTAACTGAAGAATATTTATCAATAATTGAATGGTTTTAATCAAATGACACTTCAACGTGAGAAAGACAAACAATTTATCGACCAAAAATGCTTGATACATGAAATGTTTGAAGAAGTTTCAGAATTAATTACATTTGTACAAAATGTGTTGACTAGATGGCGCTCAAAACTTTCAATATTTACATTTTTATTTTCAGTGTTTTTTTATATGCATAAAAAAAAGAGACTGACAAGTATCCCCGGAAGTTTTCGAAAACTCTTGATAAATTATACTGAACCATAAACTGGTTTATTTTCTTCTCAGGTGGCGTTGTTGTTGCAGTTTGCTCGATAAATCTTTTGTGCGAAGAACAATGAGTTTTTTTTTCTTGAGCACAAG
>NW_013672070.1:5959-9806 GCF_000517525.1 Limulus polyphemus | reverse complement strand
AGTTTTCGAAAACTCTTGATAAATTATACTGAACCATAAACTGGTTTATTTTCTTCTCAGGTGGCGTTGTTGTTGCAGTTTGCTCGATAAATCTTTTGTGCGAAGAACAATGAGTTTTTTTTTTTTTTTTTCTGAGCACAAGTAAACAAGTGTCTTGTTTTATTTAACCAGTGGTTTGGGAATAAGAAATTAGTGTTCTTTTTTTAGGCACTTAACAAAGCAACACCGAGAGGTTGATATGCTGAAATTAAGGTGAAATAAACGAACGAGCTCACGAGCTTGTGGCGTTTTTAAATCCGTGTTAATAACCACAATTAAACTCAATATGGCGCTTCTCTTCAAGAGGTGCCGCGACAAATTGTACAAAACTTAAAAGTATATTCAAAAACATTAAACTAAAAAACGAACCATAAATATGAGACGATATCTGGACTTGACTTTGATCTAATAACGTGATTAGATGAATAAATGATGAACAAAGCAACATGAGGGTTATCTGCGCTACTCGTCCCTAATTTAGCAGACCAGTGATCACCACCAACAAATTGACCGTCACATTATAACGCTGGCAGGGCAAGTATGTTTGGTGTGACGGGGATTCGAACCCGCGATCCTCAGATTGCTAGTCGAGCGCCCTAACCACCTGGCCAATGAATAAATATTAACTAAGTATTACAATGGTTTATTTTAATAACGTAAATTGTTCAAAAGGAAAACACCATATAACTGTGATTATATACCTTTTTGTTTTAGTTAATTTAAATATATCAGAACTTTAGTTTGGTTGTTCACCTTGATTCTGTTACGTCGTATTTTCCAAAATGTTAAAAAATACAGTTTTGAACTTCACTGCCTCCTTTTTTTATTTCTTTTGTTTTACTTCCCATACAACTGACCTTGAGCATTTCATCTACACATGTAGCAAATATAGCTATGCGGAAAACAAACCTTGTACCGGATACTCTTAAGATGAAAAAAACACAAAAGAAATTGGCCTTTATCTGCTGAGGTTATTGGGTAACTACTTTAATACGTATTCAGCTTAATTGTGTCATAGTTTGTAAGTTGTTAAGTAGGTCATATTTATGGCTGTATTAATGACTATTTATTTAGAAAAACTTTTTGATATTTGTCAAAATTCTTTCATCTACATTTGAACAAAATTAAACGTTAACTTTTAATAAGTTTCATAATCAGTTTAATACCTAGCGGACAATAAAAATTTAAATCACACAGTTTTAACACCTTCCCATGGCGGGCTGTAAATAATTAACTCACACAGCTTTAACACTTTCTTATGGCGGGCTGAAAGAATTAAATCACACAGCTTTAACACTTACCCATGGCGGGCTGTAAATAATTAACTCACACAGCTTTAACACTTACTTATGGCGGGCTGAAAAGAATTAAATCACTCAGCTTTAACACTTACCCATGGTGGGCTGTAAATAATTAACTCACACAGCTTTAACACCTCATGGCGGGCTGTAAGTAATTAAATCACTCAGCTTTAACACTTACTTATGGTGGGCTGTAAATAATTAAATCCCTCAGCTTTAACACTTACTTATGGTGGGCTGTAAAGAATTAAATCACTCAGCTTTAACACTTACTTATGGTTGGCTGTAAATAATTAAATCACTCAGCTTTAAAACCTCATGGTGGGCTGTAAATAATTAAATCACTCAGCTTTAACACTTTCCTATGGCTGGCTGTAAAGAAATAACTAATCTGAATATATGTTCATAGTTTTTCTGTGTTCAATATGTTAGTGATATTTTCAAACATTTAATTAGCTACCAGCAATTTCCCTATTTAAGTTTGATTTACCACAAGTGGTATAGTTAACCTGAAGTAGAAAGAAAACCAATGAATATTATATATTATACTACTCCTGTTGAAAGTCAAATCAAGACGACATAACCAACAGAGTTTGGGAGTACACGGGTCAAAAGGTCAGCTTAGGTACAGTAATGTCTGTTTCAAATTCTTTCTGCTCGTATGCAAAGTGATAAAAAAATTTCTTTAAGTCACAGTTTGATGGTAGTGTTTAAGCCAGAGTTTGATAGTGGTGTTTCTTTAAGTCAGAGTTTGATAGTGGTGTTTCTTTAAGTCAGAGTTTGATGGTAGTGTTTAAGTCAGAGTTTGATAGTGGTGTTTCTATAAGTCAGAGTTTGATGGTAGTATTTAAGTCAGAGTTTGATAGTGGTGTTTCTATGAGTCAGAGTTTGATGGTAGTGTTTAAGTCAGAGTTTGATAGTGGTGTTTCTTTAAGTCAGAGTTTGTTATATCTCTAATGTTTCATGTTTAGAATGAGGGATATATTATTTCAACCTTCTCACTTCTTCCTTTTTGTTTCATGTTTAGAATGAGGGATATATTATTTCAACCTTCTCACTTCTTCCTTTTTGTTTCATGTTTAGAATGAGGGATATATTATTTCAACCTTCTCACTTCTTCCTTTTTGTTTCATGTTTAGAATGAGGGATATATTATTTCAACCTTCTTACTTCTTCCTTTTTGTTTCATGTTTAGAATGAGGGATGTATTATTTCAACCTTCTTACTTCTTCCTTTTTGTTTCATGTTTAGAATGAGGGATATATTATTTCAGCCTTCTTCCTTTTTGTTTCATGAATTACGTAAAATCATAAATGAGATTGTTAGAAGAATACAGTCTCTCCAGGTTCAGTCCCCAGTGGGCTAGTGGTGAGTTTGGAGATTTACAACCCTAAAATCTGGTAATCAGTTCGAAGTGCGGATAGAGCGCAGATTCCCTGTGTTAAGACAAACAAACGAACTTGTAGTTTCAGTAAGATATATTAATATCAGTAACATTATGCTATCGTTTATTACATAGTATTTCTTAATCCCCATGAAATCGATGTTGGTCAAGAGGTTATTTACAGTAGTGGTCAAATGAAATTTATATATTTTACGTCTTATTGTTAAAGGGTTACAGAATAGCCATATTCGTTTTAGTTCCCATAGTAATCGTATTGCTTTTAGTGTTCCAATAATAACTATATTGTTTTAAGTGTTCTCATAGCAACAATATTGGTTTAGAGTTCTCATAGTAACCATAGTTTTAGTCCTCTCATAGCAACAATATTCTTTTTGATGTTTTCGTAGTAACAGTATTGTTTCTAGTATTCCCATAATAATATATTTTTTTTAGTGTTCCAATACTAACTATATTGTTTTAGTATTCCCATGGTAACCATTTTGCTTTTAGCGTTCCCATAGTATATCATATCGTTGTTATTAAGACTACCATAGTAACCTCGGATGTGTTATCTGGTAAATTATTAATAAATATGAACGTTTGTTGCTCTTTAGAATCACGATATTATCACAGTTTATAGAACATATGGGAAGTAGGGTTAAGAGGATCGACTGAATCCATAGTACTAAATCCATCTAAAGTGCAATGTACGTTATCGCAACTATCGCCGTAGGTCACTTGATTTTTACAGCAGGGGGCACAAGTATAGCCCGAGTTGTCTTGTAAGCTGCTTTTATACTATTCACGACTTATGGGCGAGTATCGTGAGAACCTAATGAGTGATAGTTTTACACATGATCACTGGTTTCTAACCAACTGAAGACATTTATCATGAAAGAAATAGAAACACTATTTAAATTCGAAATTTATAAGGAAATCGCTGTAAATAAGTTATATTTTAACCACTTGCTTCACCGATGGATCAACGACAAATTTGGAAGCTCATTCTGCTAAACTTTGGGGTTCGATCCCTGCGGGTTCGAATCCCCGTCCACCAAACATGCTCGCACTTTCAGCCGTAGGGGCATTATAATATGGCGGCCAATCCCACTATTCGTTGGTA
>NW_013672070.1:4602-5913 GCF_000517525.1 Limulus polyphemus | reverse complement strand
GGACGGATAGCGCAGATAGCCCTCGTGTAGCTTTGCACGAAATTCAAAAACAAACAAACAAAAGCAATCCCTGCAGTAGGCGTAACATAGATGACTGGCTCATTGTACAGCTTTGTGCTTAACAACAAATGAAAAATATGTCAAATATTTAATTATATAGTATATAAGGTTGAAGTTGATGAAACGTCACATTAAGCCTACCAGTTATATTTTTTATAACCTAGTTGGGCTTATCAGCTATAATTATTATAATATAAAATAAGTTATTGGAAGGTGAATTTCTAGAAGTAGTGGGTTAAAATATTAACCAGTTAAAAGAGGAATGTTTACTTGATGGAACAACATGGGGCCTATTGGTCCATCTCGGCTGTTCCATCTTCTAAACTAAACTAAAACTGTTAATAAATAAATTAATAAAAGAATCTTACAGCCAGCTCTTATAATTCATATACTTATTAAGCTTTCTCTTAAACTCAATTAAACGTCCTGCCTCCACAACATCCGAAGACATCCCATTCCAAAGGTCAACCACTCTGTTAGAAAAATAAAACTATATTAGCTGAAGATGATTCCTACCTTGCCAAAATTTATATTTGTGTCCCCTAGTCCTACTATTCCCACTGTTAAATATAAAAAAAAAGATGATGCATCAACACTATCAATTTCCTTTACAATCTTAAACAATCAGATCCCCTCTAACTCTTCTTTTTTCAAGAGAAAACAATTTGAGAGATTTCAAACTTTCCTCGTATGACAGCTCCTCCATTCCGGGCACCATTCTAGTAATCCTTCTCTGAATCATTTCTAACAATTCAATGTCTTTCCTAAGGTAAGGATCCCAAGATTGAACACAGTATTCCAAATATGGCCTAACCAGTGACCTGTACAATGAAATTATAACCTCTTTAGACTTGTATTCAATATTTCTGTAGATTCAACCTAAAATCCTATTTGCCATAACACTAGCAACAGCACACTGCTTGGATAGCTTTAGAGACTGACCGACTATTACACCAACATCCCTTTCTTTCATAACACTGTTAATGCTATTCCCATTCAAATTATACTTATAATTAAAATTATGATAGCCCACATGTATTATCTTGCGTTTATTATAATTAAAACCTATCTGCCATTTATTTGCCCAACTCACTAAATGGTCTATATCCTTTTGTAAATCAGCAGCATCCTCTTCACACCTAGCAACACTCAAGACCGTAATATCATCTGTAAATTTAAATAATTTATTGACTATTCCTTCATCTATGTCATTGATGTAAATCAAAAAGAGCAAAGGTCCTAAGACTGAGC
>NW_013672070.1:0-4247 GCF_000517525.1 Limulus polyphemus | reverse complement strand
TATGTGGCATCTTGTCAAATGTTTTCTGGATATCCAGATACATCAAATCTACACCTTTACCCTTATCTACATAAACAGTAACCTTTTCAAAGAATATCAAAAGATTTGTAAGGCAAGATTTTCCCTTAGTGAAATCATGGTGACTAAATGACATTGCAAAGCACCATTTAACAGACTTTCCAAAACGTTTCCCACAACTGATGCAAGACTAATGGGTCTATAATTACTGGGACAATTTTTATCACCTCCCTTGAAAAGAGGAGTGACATTAGCTAACTTCCAATCCTCTGGTGCCTGTCCACTATTCAATGACTGACAAGAAATAGCAAATGGCTCACATATCCAATCTTTAATCTCCTTCAAAATTCTTGGTGAAATGTTATCTGACGCAGGACCCTCATCGTTCTTTAAACTTTCCAATTTTTTTCTTAACCAGCTCAGAACTAATGCAATTATTATAGTAGATAGTTAAACAATTTGTAGAGATGCATGTTGTGATGAGCATAACTGACAAAAAATACAGTTCTAGATAAAAGAAAAGACTTGACGATTGTTGACTGTTTTATCAGTCTCTTGTCCTAATATTAAGAAAAAGGCTTAACGATTGTTGGCTTTTATCTATCTCGTGGTAATATTTTTTAAAAGGCTGAATGATTGTTGGCTTTTATCAGTCTCTTGTGGTCATATTTTAAAAAGGCTGAATGATTGTTGGCTTTTATCAGTCTCTTGTGGTCATATTTTCAAAAAGGCTGAAAGATTATTGGCTTTTATCAATCTCTTGTGGTCATATTTTTAAAAAGGCTGAAAGATTGTTGGCTTTTATCAGTCTATTGTGGTAATATTTTTAGTAACTTGTATTAAACTTCCGACTGGAATATGATAAAAATAGTAGAAGGTTTTGTTTTATTTCTGAGACTGCATACACCCAATGGTATATTCTTAGGGTTGGGGGCTTTAGAGCATTCCCCTCGCAATCTACAGGTCGTCAGTTCGAATCTCGTCACCCAAGACGCTCGCCCTTTCAGCCTCGGAGGTATTATAATGTGACGGTCAGTCCTACTATTTGTTGGTAAAGAGTAGCTCAAGAGTTGGCGGTAGGTAGTGTTGACTAGCTTCATTCCCTCTAGTCTAGCACTTAAAAATTGGGGACGGCTAGTGTGGAAAGCCCTCGAGTAGCTTTGTGCGAAATTCAACTAACAATTTTTATGGTGTCGTAAGAGTATACATTTTTCATGATGTTATAAAAGTACAGTTTTTATGATGCCATAAAAGTAGTCCCCAGTGACTCAGTCTGGAGGCTTATAACGCTGAAAACCGTGGTGGATACAGCACATATATGTAGCTTTGCGCTTAACGACAAACAAACAAATTATAAGTTTTTGTTGTTTTTTCGTGATGACGTTATCCCTCGTGTCCCAATCAACTTTACAGCGGCGAGTCTTAGAATAATGATTGAAACGCACTCTATAGGAAGACAAGTTAAAATATGGTTAAACAGATTTGTAGAATAAGGTCAACAAATATTAGTGTGTTTCAGACAGTGAAATATATGACAACAGAATGAAGCAATAATCCCTCGGAATTGTATTAAACCACGTTGTTGTTACATTGTTTAACCTACTTAAACTATATTGCAGTTTGATTTTATGTTTTTGTAAATTTGTTTTTTTTAAATAAACGTCTATTTTAGACTTTGTTTTATTTCTATTTTCAAAGAAAGGTGGGCGACCTCTATTGACTCTCAAGTGAACTTCCATGCTCGTCTGCACGAGGTTTCCTCGTGTAGGCTATTCTCGGTAATCCCAGCGTGTATTATGACGTGACGAATGGATTTGTTTAGAAAATAGTAGGTCACCTGCTCCAAGTTAAAAGGAACCTACGGAATCTAATGTGGACACCACACGCTAGGTGTTCAAAAGTTCGTTGCAATAAAAGTTTTTGAGCAATTTTATGTTTCCGCCATTAATTACCAGGGGCAGGTAGCTTAATAACGGATATAGCATCCAAAATGTTTTCAAAACAGCTAGGAAATCTTTAGTTTGCAGACTCTAAGAAAACAAAATGTTGCCGTAAGTATTGCTTAATTTTGTTTTATTACTCATCTCGTAATTTCACTTACAAAAACAGATTTCGTGTGTATAAGAGTATTAAACTAGGTCTGAACCGAGCTATTTATAGCAGACCCGTGCGTGAACCGTCTGTTAAGTAGCAGTCATTGTCTTGTTGCTTGTACAAGTAAACCCTGTATTGATTTATCATTATTTACGTTTTCCACATTATTCTGGTTCAACCTAATTATTTTATTTATTTATATAACGAGATTCAGGAAGGATAAGTTAAGTTGGAAATATTAATAGCCACAAAACCTTTGGTGTGAAGAAAATGTTGAGTCAAACATTTACTGCAAGTATAAATTTTTTAAACAAATATCTAAGTAAACCTTTAGAAAAGAAACGAAACTGACAAACGCTATATTAAAGCAGCCATCCAGAAATGTAATAGGTTAACATTAGTGTTAAGAAGTTTCATTACTGTTGTTAATTATGACCTGTAAAATAATTTTGAATATTAGCATTTAGTATTCTTAATTTTTGCACTTATGAAGATTGTATTACCTTAGTATATATGCTTAGGACTAACCTGTATCTCGTAAACTACTTAAAACACGTGAGATATTATTGGGATAACGGCCGAAAATATTGTCGCTAGTGGGTGTGCCCAACCGATAGTTGCACTGCGACACCCATCCCCCACCCCCTTGTTACCTGGCTTCGTTGCTCTGTATTGTATAATGGATAAATATGTATTACAAAAAACTATTAATAGTGATGTCCCTTGTATTCGCGACCCACTTGAAATGATCTTGTGATTTTACTTTGGGGTCGCGACCCACAGCATGAGAAACGCTGAATTCTAATGACAGTAGATTTGTTTTTCTTTATAACATTTACAGTCAGTTTGTTACATAGAATAACCTTTGTTAAACTATTTTTGTATATATATACTACAGAGATCATAAACAAGAACTGTACTAGAGAAATAATAAACGCGTAGGAACGTATAAGTGAATACAGGTGTCATATTTTCCTACCTATATAGTAATCTGAATATCTTCAAAGATCATTTTAATATGTTTATATAAAGTGAAATCATCTGACTAGTCTGAAACTATCTACTGTTAAGTTGTAAGATAGAGATCGTAATCTAATCTCTTTTGTTTGGGGGGGGGCGTACTTCAGCAGATTCCTTCTCTTACTAAGATACATCACCCCCCCCCCATGGTGGTTCTTTCCCTATTTTATTTATCTGTTCCATATGTAGATTAGTTATCTGGATTAAAAACAAAGTGTGAAATGTATTAATATAACGCTGTGTTATGTATACCTGTTAGCTCTGGATCCATATGTAGATTAGTTATCTGGATTAAAAACAAAGTGTGAAATGTATTAATATAACGCTGTGTTATGTATACCTGTTAGCTCTGGATCCATATGTAGATTAGTTATCTGGATTAAAAACAAAGTGTGAAATGTATTAATATAACGCTGTGTTATGTATACCTGATAATAAAAGGCATAACCTTCTAGTAGTCAGACCCTCGTTAATTCAGGCGAAGTAATTTCAGAATATGTTCAGTTATATTCAGCTAAAAGTGAGTTATTTTCTAACGTCACCGTAGTCCACCTTCTATCCAATCACATTAGAACCTTACACTGTCGTAAGTTAAATATCCTTCAGTGTTTATTATGACGTTTACTTCTTTGTTCATTGTTCGCTGTCAAGGAGTGTAGTTTTACTGTCGGTCGTCAGTTAGAGCGTAAAAACCTGGTGATTCATTCATGTGTGTCGTGTTGAGGAACGGGTTTGTTGGGTCGACGTCAGCATGGTATTCTTTCTACTCATCCGCAACACTGGAACAATATTCATCAGAAGATCAGAAAAAGGCTTTAGTCTTCAATGAATCCTTCACATAACTGTATGGAGTAATTTATTACAGTAGGCCGTGTCCAGAGTCTTAGATACTGGTCATTATGGAGTAATTTATTACTGTAGGCCGTGTCCAGAGTCTTAGATACTGGTCATTATGGAGTAATTTATTACTGTAGGCTGTGTCCAGAGTCTTAGATACTGGTCATTATGGAGTAATTTATTACTGTAGGCTGTGTCCAGAGTCTTAGATACTGGTCATTATGGAGTAATTTATTACTGTAGGCCGTGTCCAGAGTCTTAGATACTGGTCATTATGG